>NC_065511.1:44077784-44105515 GCF_006386435.1 Epinephelus moara
TTTAGCCAACACACACACGTGGTCACATTTAGCTAACACACACACGTGGTTACGTTTAGCCAACACACACACGAGGTTAATATAAGCCAACACACACGTGGATACATTTAGCCAACACACACACGTGGTCACATTTCACTAACACACACACGTGGTTACGTTTAGCCAACACACACACGTGGTTACGTTTAGCCAACACACACACGAGCTTAATATAAGCCAACACACACGTGGATACATTTAGCCAACACACACACGTGGTCACATTTCGCTAACACACACACGTGGTTACGTTTAGCCAACACACACACGAGGTTAATTTAAGCACACACACACGTGGTTACGTTTAGCCAACACACACACGTGGTTACATTTAGCCAACACACACACGAGCTTAATATAAGCCAACACACACGTGGATACATTTAGCCAACACACACACGTGGTCACATTTCGCTAACACACACACGTGGTTACGTTTAGCCAACACACACACGAGGTTAATATAAGCCAACACACACGTGGTTATGTTTAGCCAACACACACACGTGGTTACATTTAGCCAACACACACACCTGGTTACGTTTAGCCGGCACACACACGTGGTTACGTTTAGCCGACACACACACATGGTTACGTTTAGTCGGCACACACACGTGGTTACGTTTAGCCGACACACACACGTGGTCACGTTTTGCCGGCACACACACAAGTGGTTACGTTTAGCCAACACAAACACACGTGGTTACATTTAGCCAACACAAACACACGTGGTTACATTTAGCCGACACACACACGTGGTTACGTTTAGCCGACACACACACGTGGTTACGTTTAGCCAGCACACACACGTGGTCACGTTTAGCCGACACACACACGTGGTTACGTTTAGCCAACACACACATACGTGGTTACGAATAGCCGACACACACACGTGGTTACGTTTAGCCAACACACACACACACGGTCATGTTTAGCCGACACACACACGTGGTCACGTTTCGCCGACACACACACGTGGTCACGTTTAGCCGACACACACACACGTGGTCACGTTTAGCCGACACATACACGTGGTTACGTTTAGCCGACACACACACACTTGGTTGGCTTTAGGAAAAAAGAACAGGGTTTGGCTTAACAGTCTCACAGGAAGTGAACACCGGCTCCCAGGTGAATGTCAGTGGTTGTTGGACCCGCCGCTTCCACCTGCCCTTAACGGACTTTCACTGCCTCGTTGTTGTCCTGCCATGTTTCCCCCTGATGCTGCCAGGTGCTGTCATTGTTTAACGGCACGTATCATGTTGATGTTACAGAACGGGTTTTTCATCAGCGCCTCATGCTGTAAGTCACTGACCAAGCACCAGTTTTCAACTTCAAAGTGAGACGGGCTGATTTACCACAGCATTGTTGAAACAGAAAGAAATGTGTAGTTTCAACATGTCTGCTACATCCTGACATACAAATGTAACATATTCGTAATTTGCATTTGAGATGAATAATGCCGACATTTTGTTCTGGTGATTGTGTTACAAAGGGACAGACACCTGGACATGACAGCTTGAGTTTGTCAATTTACTTATTCTTTAAAAAAACAAAAGAAACATCCACCAGTTATTTGCTGTTGGACCCTGAGGGGCTGCTGTCCTGACCTAAATTAAACATGGTGGTATTTAATGACTTTGGAATAAGAGGGCTGCTGAACCAGCCTGTGGCTTCTCTCACTTTTCTCCAAGCTCTCTCCTTTTTGTCGTGTCTCTAAATTACTGACGTTGAGTCATGGACCTCGGCAACAATAAGTTTGTCCTACATTTCTAGAGTAAACGTAACCAACAGAACAGATCAGTAGTTCATAGACAGAACATCGAGTTAGACACAAACACTATAAACCTGCAGTATCAGACTTTAGAGCAGGCTTTAACACCACTCCTGTGCATCACATCTGGAGGAATATAGTTTCCATTTCCATTTGTAAAGGAGTAATTTTGCAGCTCCAATATAACATGACCAGACATGTGCTCACCTCACCCTCAGGTCTGATTGATAACGTGATAAAAAGATAGTTTTCTTTGTGTTGGCTCTGAAGGTCCACCGACATTAAACACAGAATTATTCTGCTAAAAGATTTAGCGCAGACTTGAAAGCAGACTTTAAAGTTCAAAGTCTCTTCTTTATTGATTCTTGTACATTAATGCCGAGAACTAAGCACATGTGTTATTCATCAGAGCATTGTGAAATATGAACAAGTGATGTTTGAGGTTAAGATAAGAATGTAGTTCAAGACACCATCTTGATTAAAAATCCAACAGACTTCTTCATTTTTCAGGCGCTGCCCCAGAATGCAGTGGAGCGCTGAGTTCAGCGCCAGCCTCTGTGAAGATTCAGACATGTGTAATCCGACACCTGACATCATGTGTGTCAGGGATCTTTGCTATTTGAGTGAAACCAGATGTAATTCCCCCGCCTGGAAAAAAAGAAGCTCCTCCCCAGACCTGGATTGTACTTCCTCAAACTCCAGCCGATATATACTCACACTGTGACCTACTTTGACAGTAGAGGAAGACGGTGTCGCACTCAGAGAACTTTACCAAACTCTTTTGGACTCAAGGTAAAGTTTATTGTTTGCTGAGCTTTGGTCTCAGTTTTGTGAATTCATTCTCTTGAACTGGATTTCATTTGTAGAGTTTGTAAAACTCAGACTAATAGTTCTGTTTGCACTGAATTTAAAGCAACTTGTGTGTAACTGAGCTGAACCGAACTAAAATGATGCAGAATTTACTGCACTGCACTGATTTCCCAGGAAATACTTTGACTCTTAAGATTCCTTCCCTTTGAGTTTCAGATAATTCATACGTATTTTTGCCTGCTAAAAAGTAATTAGTGTTAATAGGATTAGGATTAGAGAATGATTTTTGACCCAGTTGCACCTTAATAGAAAGAGTTTTGGAAGTCAGAGCTGCAGCCTGAACTGGGAGCTGCTTTGACCTCTGCACAGTTACTGTGGTGTATTCAGAAACATATCATACAAAATATTGATTAATGGTGTAAAACATGAATTCATTTGTAAAGCATAAAGAGACATTCTTTTGAGTCACACAGCGACGCAGCACAGTGCATATATTTTTCAGATTAACTGTAAATTATTTGCATAGATCATGAGACCCCGTTATTCAAATGATGGCGTTTCCTTGAAGTCACCCACGGGTGAAGGCAGACTGGATAGAATCAATGTGTGTAGGAAGCAGACAGTGTAAAGCAGCTGCGTTCACACAGACTCAGAGTTGGAAAAAAAGCGATTGTTTTCTGCTTTTAGTTTAGTTAAACTCAACAGGTCGACAACCTTTACTAGAAACAACGGAGACAGATGCGGATCAGAGGCAGGATGTGATAAAACAAGAGAGAAACGAGGAGACACTGATGAATGACAGATGGCAAGGAAGCAGAGAGAAGCAAAGGTGGAGAGAAAAGTTCAGACTGCTGTTGAGTTTTTAAATCTGTTAAAAAGGGTTAAAAAGGCACCAAGACAGTGTCTGTATCAGCCAGGGAACTTTTACAACACAACAACAAAAACAAAGTTGGCTGGTACTCATGTGTTTGGAACAAAGCTGACAGACGATATCCATTGTCTCCAAATTTCATCATGTTTGTGACAAAAAAAGCAAAAACAAGTTGAGTATTTTCCACAAACTTAAATCCCTGAAACAGCTCTCAGATCAGCTGCAGCCACTGACCTTTGGACAGGATGCAGGTTTTAACTGTGGTGTCAGCTGTTGGACGGTTTCCTTGGAAATATAAACTAACTGGCGCCTCATCCTCAGACTCAGTGACTAAAACCATCATGTGACAGTAAACAAGTCAACACAGACCCAGTCAGATTCAGATTGATGATTCATGTTATGTCCTTTTATTCAGTAGAAAAACTGAAACCAAAGAAAGAATACCAGCCATTCTGTATTTGAGCACAGACTTGATGTGCATAGAAGGATTACTGAACAGGCCTACCAGGCACAGGGTCAGGGGCCCAAAGTGTCAGGGGCCAGGAAGAGATTCAGAATGACAGGTTCAACAGCTGTAAAGTCTGTGTGTCTTCCTCCTATGTTGGAGACAAACTGGGACAAATCGTAGGTCACATATCACCCTGATCATCGCCTCGCTCCGTTGGTTCGACAGTTAACTACAGAACTGATTTTAAGATTCTTGTAATAACTTTGAAAGCTCAACATGGTTTAGCTCCCAGTTATATGGCTGAGCTTCTGACTCACTATGCTCCAAGCTGTGACCTGAGATCCTCGAGTCTCCCCTCACTAGTCATCCCTCAGTCAAGGCAGGTAACTAAAGGTGACTAACTTATTATTAGAGAGGGGGGCTTCTGTATATCTGTGCCCAGGAGCCCAGCGTCTGATAATCCGCCCCTGTCTGTATGAAACAATGACACATGAGGTCTTGTGTGTTCTCTCAGATGCTGCAGTTTGTGTGTGTGTTGCTGCTGGTGGCCTCGGCTCTCAGCCACCTGGACGAAGCCTCTCTGGACGCCCAGTGGGAGGAGTGGAGGACCACACACAGGAAGGAATACAACGGCCTGGTGAGTCTGTGGCAGTGTGTTTCAAAGCTTCAGTTCGACACTGTGTGTGATGTCAAACAAGAGAGCAGCAAGATGAAAAGACAGAAGTGATTGTAAAGAGAAACAAAGGGGCAAAAATACAACTAGCAACTACGCCTATAAGAGATGATCTGAAACCAACGCTTACAAGAGGAGCTGAACTAGTCTGGGTTGTGTTTAGTACGTGGTTCTCCACAGCTGGCACTGATGCTCTAATCACAGATTATTTTATTGATAAAATAATATTGTTGCATGTCATGTGTTGCACTTGATTTGGAGAACTTGCTGCTTGTCCCTAATGACTGGATTTTTAAAAAATATTCAATGTTTCACAACTATTTGATGCATATTTTACTGATGCCTAAAAGGTGAGGCAAGTTTTTATAAACCACATTTTGGCAACAAAGCATCGAGACAAAGTGCAAAAGAAACACTTTATGGAAACACGTTTAAATAAAATTAAGATGCCATTAAAGAGCTGGAGAGTAGAAAATAAGAAGCTAAAACAGGTATTAAAAACAATAAAAGCTAAGTGCAGTGTAAATAAATATTTGACTTTATAAAAGGCAGCAGCAGCAAACAGAAAACGCTTTAACCATAATTTAAAAGAGTTGGTGCAGAGCTGCAGATTTCTGGGAGTTAGTTCCAGATATGTGGAGCATAAAAACTAAACGCTGCTTCTCCATGTTTAGTCCTGACTCTTGACACAAAGCAAACGTGTCCCTGAAGACCTGAGAGGTCTGGATGGTTCAGACTGTAGCAGAAGGTCAGAAACCATTCAGTGCTTTATAAACCAACAGTGGATTCTCTGACAGACAGGAAGTCGGTGTAAAGACCTCCGAACTGTCTTGGTCTTAGTGCGGACTCGAGCAGCAGCTTTCTGATTCAGCTGTCTGATGATAAAGACTCTGTTACAGTAGTCGAGTCGACTGAAGATAAATGCAGGGACAAGTTTGTCCAGGTCCTGCTGAGACACCAGTCCTTTTATCCTTGATATGTTCTTAAAGTGACAGTAGGCTGACTTTGTAATGGTCTTAATGTGGCTGTGGTTTTTAACATTGAGCATTGACTTTTGATTGTTCCTCTTTGGCTCCAAAAACTGTTACCTCAGATTTGTCTTTGTTTAACTGAAGAAAATTGTGACACATCCAATAATTGATCTGTTCAATGCCCTCAGTCAGAGCTTGTACTGGACCATAGTCCCCTGGTGATATAGTGATATAAATTTGTGCCTGTGGATATTCTCATTCATCCAGGTCATAGTTATCTCAAGGCAGTTGAATCGAACACAACTGGACTTGGTTTTGTCTTAGAAGACGTTTCACCTCTTATCCAAGAGGCTTCATCAGTTCATGTCTCATATTAAACCGTAGGTGGTTTCTGTAATCTGCAATCTTTCGAGCCATGAACTGATGAAGCCTCTTGGATAAGAGGTGAAACGTCTTCTAAGACAAAACCAAGTCCAGTTGCGTTCCATTCAGTTGCCTTGAGATATAAATTTGTGTGTCATCTGCATAACTATTGTAACATATTTGGTTATTTTCCTTAATCTGAGCCAGAGGAAGCATATAGATGCGGCTGTTTTTTAAACAATGACGTCACTTCTTGAAACTTACTTCTCTGTAACAACAACAATGCTGGTTTCTGTTGAGGACAGGCTCTTAGGACTTGATTTGGGATGTTTGCTTCAACTGGAGAAAACATGATTGCACAACTTTATGCTTGACAGTGAAAAGGAGGCAAATACTATGTATTTATTAATTTATTAAACAATGTAAATGTAAAATGTTCAAATTCATACATCCTGGACTTTTTGGACATTTAAAAAAAACGAATGTTAACCAAAGTTCTTTATAAAGAGATGAAATAAAACAGAGGCATGGTCAAATAAAAAATGGAGAATATATATGTAAATAATAAAAAACATATGTACTGTGTAAGTACAAGTCAGATCACTAAATAGTTGTTTTTAATGATGTATGGTGGACAGACTTTTCTCATTATCTATATGTTCCAGAGACTGCATTACAACAAGAGGAAACAATATTAATTTATAATCTATATACTTCAGTGATTCTTTGTTCTTTTGTGATGAAACCTCATATTCTATCAACAGACCACATCTGAACTCAAGATGGGACTCATACAGACCAAACTGTCCTTTAAAGAAACTTACCCACAGTTTTTCAGTCCTTGTCTGTGGTCACACAGAGCTGCAGAGTTGCACATTCCTCAAACTTGCACCAGACCATTTTTGTGTGTAAATCAGAAGTCAGAGGAAAGAACAGGGAGCGGCAGAGTGACAGAGGCAAAGATCAGACTGACATTAATGGGAAAGGACGTCAAATTTTCATTATCGCTGGTGGAGTGTCAAATGTTTCAGAGAAAAAGTGCAGCGCAGTCAAGTCGACTGAACAATTTCTCAGTGCCGACTGTCGCAGTGATTCATCAGAACATTTATCTTGAAAGTGTCAGTGGCTTCACCCTCTGAGCTGCGTCTGTATGTGCAGACGTAAGGATGCATTTATCGAGCCCTTCTTTCTGTCTGCAGGCTCTCTGTGTTTCTCTTTGTGCTTCAGTAAATTGTTCAACGTGTGGATGTCTTTGTGTTTGACTCACTGTCTGTCTGCAGCTGACTCAATTTAACGGCCGGTCAGTTCAGAGTTAGTCTCCTCTCTCTCTAACTCAGCTGGCCTGTCGTCAGTCTGCTGGATGTTTATTCGCGAGGAAGAAGCTCTGTTTAAAGACAGAGCAGATCTTCCTCTCAGGAAGTAACTCACAGCAAATCTCCTTTTTGTCTGGATTTATTGTTCAACATTCAGTGCTGTATGTTAGTTGTATGTGTGGGGTCTTATTTTATTATCATCAGTCCTGTTTATTTCATAGATGGAGGTGGGGGTGGAGAGTTTATTGTCATCAAGATAAAAAGAGCAGGATAAACAGTGAGATAGGACACAGGAGAGTTTGACCCTCATGATTTGTAAATATTGTTAAAGAATATGACAGTTACAGATGTAGAGGAGGTCATTCACTGATTGTTGTTACCCGAGAGAAACTGTAATGGGTTTTGTGTTGCCCTGAGCACATCAGACATGAAGTGTAGATACTTGTATTTATATTGTTTTAGTGTATAGTGTTATATCATCAGCATATAAACAGATTTTTGTGATTATTGGCACCAACTATAGAGCTTCTGAAATGTTTGTATTTTGTTGCATTACAGAAAGCACCCAGGCCAAGAGGGCAGTAGGAACACTGTTACAACAACAGACAGGTTTTTAGCAGTCTGTTGCTGTTTTTGCTATTGTATTTGTGCTATTAAAAAAGCAGCTGTTTTCTTTTAAGGAGACATCAATTGTGCCCTCAAAATTAAGACATTTAAAGCCAAAACATGATCATTTCCAAACTATAACCAAGTGGTTTTGTGCCTAAACCAAGCCACACATTTACCACAGTGTTGTTGAAACATAACATTTCAATGTATCCACGACATAATACTAAACAAATGTAACGTATGAATAGTTTGTAGAAATGTCTAATGCCAACACTTATTCTGGCGATGGAGCTGTAGCGACAGTGGAGGGAAAGAGGCACAGCTTTACCTGAAACATTGGCTGTTTTATAAAACTTATGGATTTCTGTGCAAATTATTGAACTGTTGTTGGGAGAAATCAGTGACGCGTATGCAGGAGTTTTTGTTGGCGCGTCCAGTATCACTCAGTAAAAACACGGTCCACGGTTTTCTTCAAGTCCACCAAAGCTGGAAAATAAAAGAATGACACCCAGTGACAGCACAAACCACTTTGTTGGGTGGGACAGCTGACAGTTTTTATAATAAATATCCTTGCATAAACAAGTGCAATACAAACCCAGCATCAGGAAAAGAATGGCAATATTTAGAATTTGGATTAAAAGTCATTTCTAATACTTTTTCTGTGCTCACTGTTTTGTTCATAAGACAGTCAGGTACAGAGGAGGAACATTAATAATATAATAAGTGTGAAAACAAATGAGTTAAGGAGAGGACAGTGATAATTTAATACACTGTCAGTTCCTAGTTCCTTCACCTCTCAAGCCACCTCTGATAACAAAGCAGCTCTGTGTTTTTAAAAGAGTTTTCCTTCTGATCTGAGTCAGGTTGGCTCGTCACTAACTTCTGCCACCGTCTCTGCCAAAACAAGACTCAGTGCTGACAGATGTGTGTGTCCACAACACTCTGCAGATACTTCCTCAAATTTTAACTGTAAATGTGTAACACACCATGTGTATGTTAAAATGTGTATTTCTTTAAACACAATAGAGTCTATCCTGCACTGTGGAGAAATGGAGGCCAGCACTGGTTGCTCTACTTCCTTGTTTTGGCCTGGAGAAAGGAGACAGATGGAGTTTGAGAACAGAGAAGCAAAAGTAAAGCAGGACATGCACAATGAGAATTTACAGTCTCTTTATCTTTCTCATCTTTACTCAGTAATTTAGAAAAGTTCATGTCCAAGCAGCTGTCGTAGAGCCAAATCAACTCTTTCTGCTCTGATTCAGGAGGTCCAGTTTCACCAGGCAAATACAGGCGTTTTAACCCGGCTTATCAGCTCAGATCACACAGAAAAAAAAGTCTAATTTCTGTTCGCTAATTTAGTTTTTAATTGAGGTCAGCTGAAGCCGTCAGGTTTTATATTGTAGAGCATAACATTTCCAACAGCGGGAACTTGAAAAATTTCCATCAGTGGAAACTCCTCTCACCTCTCACTCTGTGTTTTACCCTCCTCTCTCACTTTCCTCGTTGCTGAAATTCCCAGTCATGTTTTTTTAATGATTTGGTTCCAGCTGCCGGTTGTGAAGCCGTGAAGAAGAAAATGTAGTTCAGCCGGTCTTAAACCAGAGCCGACTGCAGATTTACGTCTTGAGCGCTCACTGAGCATCTGTTACAGTATCCCTCCGCGCTTCACCTCTGGCTAGAGGTCACCGCTCCACAGCTTTGTGTGTGTGTGTGTGTGTGTGTGTGTGTGTGTGTGTGTGTGTGTGTGTGTGTGTACAGATGCATGTGTGCAGTTTACCGACAGTGCTGTACGTGCCTGGGTTCATGTGCAGTATGTGGGTGTGTTTTCTGTTGTTTCGGTCTGCATGTACTTGCATGTATTATTTAAATGTGTGTGTGTGTGTGTGTGTGTGTGTGTGTGTGTGTGTGTGTGTGCGTGCGCTGATGTGGTCATTATGTGGTGTATTATTTACATTCATGTAGTCAGCAGAAAGAGTCAGCGCAGCTCTTTCTTTCTGTGATTTTAATCAGTATTCATCCAACAGTTCGTCTAATTCGTCCCTCCTTGAACTGACATCATTGTAATAGAATCAGAGTCTCTTCGCATCATTTGCATTTTCCATTACTGGAATGGATATCGAGATAGAAATAATGATTATGGTTATGCTAATGGTTGTTAAGACCACGAATACTAAGTAGAGCATGGATGTTTTTT
This sequence comes from Epinephelus moara, assembly GCF_006386435.1. Classification (NCBI taxonomy): domain Eukaryota; kingdom Metazoa; phylum Chordata; class Actinopteri; order Perciformes; family Serranidae; genus Epinephelus; species Epinephelus moara. Next base: position 44,087,853 of record NC_065511.1, read on the forward strand.
AAGTAACCAGCCGAGCACTTATTATTGTGTCTTATTCACATATTGTGACGGAGCAAGTGAACATCAGTCTCTTCCTAACGACACTCAGTGATGAAATGTGATGTTCTAAAAATAAAGAACGAAGCAATGCTTTAATACAAGTCACAACTGCATTGGACGATGGTGTTGCTGTACAAGCTGTCGTAGGAAGGATGCACATAATGTGCGCTGGTTTAATTGGCCTAATTAATGAAACGGGGCTGTAACACAGACAAGTTTCCTTTCCTTGCTAATTAAAAGGTAAATTTGTCCTATTTGCCCAGATTCATTTCTTTGTGCTGCCAGGTGTCCACGCAGGAGGGAAAGCAGGGAAGCAAAACTTCAGACTGAAATAAAAGTGATTGAAGAATCTGTGTATGTTATGACCTCATTATGAAATGGCCGGTGACTCCATTACTGTGACTGAATGCTCCAGAGTTCATATTTCTAAAATGTTTTACAGCCCTCTCCAAGAAATACACACTTCTATTGTCTGACTTTGGAGGACACAACTGGCCCTCGATATCCCATAATCCTTTGTACGCTGCTCAGATCATGTTCAGTTTCTGTTTTGACTCAAACATGCTCTTGTTTGTCTCAGGATGAAGAGGGGATCCGCAGGGCCATCTGGGAGAAGAACATGCGCATGATTGAAGCCCACAACCAGGAGGCGGCGCTGGGGATGCACTCCTTCGAGCTGGGGATGAACCACCTGGGCGACATGGTGAGTCTGAGGCACTCCGGCACACTGGGATGAAAAAACACAAGCTGTGATTGGTTGATGTTCCACGTACAGTGTGACATGTTTCATGTCACCATAATCAGCTAATCTAACATAATTTGGGAAAACATAAATGTCACATGACACACAAGAATCAGAATGACAGAGATCAGTTCATGAAACGGTCCAGCTTGTCTCCATCACGTTTCAGTGACAGTATGTTGAAGCACAGATTTGATGTGATCACCAAATAACAATCAAGTTATGTGTCATTTTATATCCATGATGTCAGTGAGCTCGGCCCAGCTGCTGCGGTGCCATCATCAGACAGTTGTTTCAGGTTAATGAAATAAAAAAAAGACCAACGGTCACAGTGAGGAAGAAAAACAACTGCTGCATCTAACAAGTCCTTCATTACCAATTAAAATGCTGATTATTTTATAGTGAATTACGGCCGTTAAAGCATCTGTGGTGACTTCAAATGTTTTGCATTTTTGCTGAGGGGTCCAGTGTGTAAGGTTTAGAGGGATTCAGTGGCGTCGAGCAGAGGTCTGCAGCAACCAGCTGAAACGTCTCCTGGTTAGAATTCCTTCAGTGTCCAGGAGGTTTTCACCAGGAGCTGAATCATTCACAGAGGTCTCTTCCTCCTGTCAGGACAGGCCAATCGCCCGGCACCTGTTAATGTGTGCTCACCCTTTTTCTTTAATTATTTAAGATCCAGACACTCAGGAGGTTTCTCCAGGAGCTGAATTATCCACAGAGGTCTCTTCCTCTCCAAACAAACAGACCAGCTGATTTAATTCAGGAAAAACACTGAATAAAGAAGTTTCACGTTAAAGAAATCAGTGTTCTTTCAATGCTCTCATCACAGAGGGGCTTTGAACTACAGTGGCCAACGCAAAAACATGAATGTCTCTATCTAGAGCCAGTGTTAGGTTTGTCTGCTCTGGGCTACTGTAGAAACATGGTGGTGCAACATGGCGATCTCTGTAGATGAGGACCTGCTCCCTGTGTAGATATAAACGTCTCATTCGGAGGTAACGAGAACACAACCGTTCTGATTTCCAGCCGATCATACACTGAAGGAAACACACTGATTCTGTTATAATCCATTTCAATCTGACACACTGCACCTTTAAAGGATGACGAAAGATTATCTGATTATAAAAATAGTTGCCAGTAATTTTTTAGCGATCAACTAATCGTTGCAGCAGAAATCAATCAGCAATGATCCATTTTCAGCGTCAGTCTGAGATACAGATGCTATCAGCAACTGCAGCAAGTGATAACTGATCCGTCTGCAAAGTGCATTCAGAAACCTTGTTTCAGTTCCCACCAGTGTCTCATGATACATACATGAAACATCCTGTGTCACATGTTCAGTGAAGTCAGCCTGCAGTTTGTAGAAACACTGAGATTCATATTCTCCTCAGCACTTCTGTCTCTCAGCTGCTGTCGTCTCCGCTTGTTGCTTCACTCATGCTCGCTGCAGCCCACTGAGGTGAAACTAAATGGGTTTGGTGTCCTTAAATCAGCTGTAGTCAGAGACGTGTGTGTCAGTGCGGGTCATGAGTGATGCTTGTTTTTCTATCAAGACGCCGGCTGAAACAAGCTGCACATCACAGCTGGCTGGAAAGCAAAATGCTTATCAAAAAAAAAACCTGCATTCATTCTCGTGCTCATTTCTCAGTGACAGGAACATGTTCATGAACACACATCTGCATCCTGGATAAAAAGCCACTTTCATGTTCATGCAGAAACAGGTGGCTGGGAAATAAAGGATGTGTTTCCATTTTCATTCTGACTGCAGCACTTAAGTGAAATGAAAGACATTAACAGATGGTGTGTATTTCTTCCGTTAATGATCTCTCTGCTTGCAGACTGAGCTGTAATGAAGGCACCGGGGAATTCTGATAATAATAAATGGCATCATGGATCTTTTTTTAAAATAATTGCTTGGTATCTGTTCACCAGCAGTTTCTTTGTGACAGCCAGCAAACAGTGCAGGAGTCACTTCTTTTAATTCCTCTTGTGCTGCTCTGATCCTCCTCGTCTGCTCCTTCTTTATGTCACTGTTTTGTAAATGTTTTATTTGCACTTTTAAACCCCTCTGGCGTCACTCTGACATTTGTACCGTGCAGAAAAATGACATTTCACTTTGGAGTAAACTGTTAAAGCCATCTCTTCATGAAATACTTTTCATCCTCCGTCAGCCTGCTGAATCAAATCCTCCCCTGCCGTATTTCTTCTTTTACTTGTTCTTGTCTGAAGTCTAATAATAGCTGTTGTCTGCCTCTTGTCTCCTGCTCCTGTCCCAAAACATTTCTATCCCACAAGATTATTCCAGGAACTAAAGAGAGTTTCACCCCATCTTGTGTCAGCGAAGTGCAACCTGTAACTCTGAACCTGTGCACTCTCCTGTTTTTGATCAGCAGCCTGCTGTTGCATTTCTTTATTTTAAGTATCTGAACAAGAGTGTTAGAAACCTGAAACTTGGTGTAAATAACGTTGACTGTGTGTCGGTTCATGCAGACGTCAGAGGAAGTGTCAGAGAAGATGACCGGCCTGCAGGTCCCAGTGAACAAAGAGCGGAGCTTCACCATGGATCTGGACGACAGAGTGACCAGACTCCCCAAAACTGTCGACTACCGCAAGAAGGGCATGGTGACTGCAGTGAAGAACCAGGTCAGAGGTCAACCACAACACAACACGTCCTGATCCTCCAATATATAGTTAAAACACACAAAAGCTATATTAATATACAGAACTGCCAAGCCAGAGAAGAAACTGATCAGTGTCAGGTAATATCATGAAAAGGTTCTTATTATTATTTTAGATCAAGATTTTTCAATAACAAGAAACTTTTCATGTTATTACCTGAAACTGATCTTTTTTTTGTTAGGCATCAATACGTTTGATTATGAACACAATACTGATTCATCTTACTTTACATCCAGTTCATAAGAACTTTAATAATCACAAGCTTTCTGAGTAAAAATCCTGCGGAACATGAAACAGTGTAGTTTGTAGTCTTGTCCTCATCTTTAAAGCCTCCTCTTTAAAAACAAAATATTCTATTTGAAATCCCTCCCAACGAAACATGTTTCTGCTTTACAAGAGAAAAGACTTCAAGGATGATGCACATCTGCTTAAGTCCTTCAGTTCAGATGAAGAGCAGTGCAAAGCAGCTTCTCAGTGGCTCCGCCTCGTTAGGAGGAATGGATGAATCTGAGCCGTTATAGTCGAAGAATCTGAAGAACCAACAAACAAACATATTCATGGGTTCAGTCTGATTACAGGCAGAAAATGACGGAACTGCACGTTTCTACAAACCATGACTATGTTTCATATCAGCCTTTCTAAAGTGACGTAGGTTATGAGCTGATTTCTGGAGGTGGAGAAGATGGTTGATGCGTGACACCTTCGAGAGATGCTCGCCAAACTGCAGGCCACTGTTCAACACCAACTAACAACAGTCATCATCAGACAGACACCAAAGTGTTTCCTGCAGCTTGTTAGCCAACTAACCTGGTTGTTTTTCAGTGACCCGTGGCTGTTTTTGCAGCGTGGACATTGCTAAAAAAGTTTTTTTTTGTTTGTTTTTTTACCAAGATATGGCTGTGTTTCCTGTCAGGATTGTGCCCCCAAAATAATTTATTTTGAGCCGCATATTAACCACAGCATTGTTGAAACATGAAGTTTCAACGTACCTGCTACAAAACAACCAAGCTGCAACCACCAGGGATAAAAAATGAAGCCAGAAACTGCAGTTCCTCTAATAACCACTTGGGCAGGTTTCAGTCGTCTCCATGGTAACCAGAGACCCCAATGCCGTTTTTTACGGTCCACATCTGTTTCTGTAGCTGTTTAGTAAAGATTTCCATTGATTGATCAGCTCCCAGCAGATTCCCCTCACTCTCTGTGGTGGGCGGGGAATAAAATCAGTAATCAATAAATACAAACACTGATTTCTTCCCGTGGAGCAGAAACATTTAGCTTCAGTAAACGTCTGCTGTCAGTCAGCCTGGTGGAGACAGTTTGACCATCCTGTGTCCTCTCAGCTGACAGACGCTGCTTCTGTGGACGGAGACGCTGAACGCAGCTCAGAGTCGGTGTTGATTTAAAACTCTTGTTGTCTCCGTGACAACAATAGTAACACCACCAATGACACTGTGCGACAAAGTTTGATGACGTCTGCGACATAACAAAATTCTCCAGGTCACCACATTAAAGAAAAGTGTAGCGCGACACCTTCTTCTGTCAGAAGTGTCGAGCGCCCAGCCATAACTTGGACTAAAGGGGCGGGGCCTCTATGAGTGACATGCTGTCTGCTGATAGTGTCCTCGGCTCCTCCACAGCTCCACCCACTCGCCCAAATATGGTCATTCCTGGTGACGACCGTAATGCCAAACTCATTCATTCACAGTCTGTGATGACACCAGTCAGTAGTAATGTATCTGTGGTTTGCAGAAACAAAACACCAACATTTGTTCTTCAGGCGATTGGGCTGCTGATGAACTTAATGCTGAAAATCACACAGGTCGACTCTGTGGTGTCGAATTTCACACAGGTAAAAAATGTGCAGTCAAAATGAAAGTTAGTCCTGTGAGGAGGACAGGAGGTGGCAGAGCCTGAGCAACATGAGGGACGGGATGTTCAGGACAAGTCAGGACAGAATCAGATACTTTCAGTATGATCAACAGCTGATATCACATGACACAATAACTGCAGCTCAGTAGCACAGAAACCGAAACTGAGACGTGAGAGGACGTTGGAGTGAAGTTAATGAGTCGTAGTCCATAAACATCAAAACAGGAACAGCCTCAAAAATGAGGAAGGACTCATTGTCTCTTTGTTGCTGTCGTGTTCCTGCCAGCACTGAAAGATAAGGTATGACTGCACAGACAGAAGTTGAGTTGAGTTTAGAAGCTGATGGTGTGTTTGAGAACTTGGGGAAAACTGAGGGAAATTTCCCCATGGCTGTTTCCAGGCAAAACACCGAGAAGGAAACACTCGTTATTGATTTCTGTGGGGAAACGAGGCCGCGACAGGCAGAAGCAAAAATAATGACATCAACCGGGAGCGTGAAGAAAGAAAGGGGAAAGTAAACTGTAAGAATACAGCATGTATTTTAAACAGGTGTCTCTGAAGTGAACAGGCAGATAAATCATTATGAAAACACTTCATATTTCACCATAAACACGTTGATTTATCTTCAGGTTTGTTTCACTCTGTTGGTGTCAAGCAGTACCTGCACATGTAAATTGTTGAGTTCAGAAACACGACCTGGAGATACAAGGTTTTCAGCCAACAGTGAAAAGCCTCTTCATTGAGCACTGATGTGAAAATAAATATTCATAAACATCTCCTGACACGTGTGGTGGCGTCCTGCAGAGAGCAGCAGCGGGGTCATCCCTATGTTCCCGGGTTCTATGTTCCCCACTTACACAAAAAGGGTTGTATGTTTCCCGCTTGGTTGAGCGGGAAACATACAACCCGGGCAACATACAACCCGGGAAACATAGATACGCTCCCGCAGCAGCACCATGTGACCTCAAACAGACGCAATAATGATATGAGTATTAATTGTTTTTTCTTCTAGCCATGAAAAAAAGAAAAAGTACCTGGAAACATTTTCCATCCGTTTTTTTTTTTTATCCTTCACTGGCAAACAGCCAGTTCGTTAGTGAACGATCACGTGACCTGCCGCAGGAAACAGCCTGTTCTCTCTGCTAATGGACTCTGAAAACAGAAGAATGGTTTTGGTTATTAAATATAATTAGTCATTATGAGTGCATCAGACAGCCACGTCTTATTTATGTAAACATGGGGTGCACAGAACAGGAAGTAGATGGAAATATGGAGTCGCCTACATCTGTGCTTTCTGCCAGCAGCAGCACCAGAGCTCAAACTGAAGCACTGAAGCTTCAGCAGGCTTCATGTTTCATTTTCTATGTCATTTTTAAACAATTGTTTAGTTTTTGACTTAATACATAAAAGTTTTTTAAGTTTTATCGACTTTGAGGTTCAGTTTGAGACTTTCTGACAAACAAAACCTTAAATGATTTGTTTCTGCAGACGCCAATACACACAGTCTTTAGTTCATTTTGTTATCACAAATTTTTTTTTCAACCCTGAACAAAAGAAGAGAACTCCAAATTCAAAGAAATATATTTAAGCTGTTCCAGAGGTTGTCAGGAGGCCCACAGGAGGAGGAGAGTATTAGTGCTTCACCACCACCAGAAATATAGAAAATACCGAGCACAGTCGTCTGCAGAGGCTTCGTTGTATTTTATTTATTATTTCAGTTTAAACAGATTTAACCTCCTGCGTCCTCACATCTGTTTGTTGAACCTTAAACATCATTTTGCTTAACTCAGACTTGATGTCCTCATTCGTGGACACTTTGATGCCATCTAGTGGTAGAAAGAGCACAATACACTAATCCATGTAAAAACAAGATGGCGGCCATCTCTGCCAAGTCTAGTCTCTTACACGGACGCCGATGACGTCAGCACGCTGGCTGACTCTGTCGTCTGTGGACATTCCCATAGGAAAGCTGTAATAGAACTAGCGCTGGCTCCCAGCGGCAGTGATGTGATTGGATCCAAATCCGTGTACTTCCGTACTTCCTCGACCAACAGCTGATTAGCTTTGCCTTACACCGGCCTACACTGGAATTGCTGTTCCCCGAATTGTTGTCTGTAGTACAACAGAAGTGCATCGCAAGAAGAGATTAAAATGGATATGATTTAATTTGATTCAGCTATATTGCAGAGCTGCAACGTCCACAAGATTGGAGACTGAATACATTATGAATCTACATCATAGTACTACGCACCGGTAACCTGCTCTCTGTGTTTCTGGTACGGCTCTCTTACATGTAACACACGTGCCATACCTATGGCAACGCCGTCACGTGGTCTGGATATTCCCGCCCATTTCTATTACACAATGACGAATGTCCCCAGACTCCCATTCTAAAGTAAGGGAGGCTGGTCACACAAGACTATGTCAAGTCAGTCTGCAGCTGATCACACAGAAGTGGACAAGGTCCAAAACCTGATCACATTTTATGGCTAAAATGTTATTAATATCACATTTTAGTTTAATGTGGAAACAATTTGACCAAATTTGCACCAATAACAAGATAAGACACTGCTAATCAGGAAGTACTCGTGCGTGAGGGACTGTTCCTACAGACAAAAGGATGTTCCTGGTTCAGACTATGGAGCAGGAGAATTCATGCAGAGTTACACAACAAACAAATCACAAGGTTTTTAGATATGTGCCATTATTTGAAATTTTGTTTTTGCACAGCTGAGCTGAGGTGTTAAAATGAACAGTTTTAGACTTGAACAGTGACCTCTGACCCACAGACGTACAGAATACTGAACAGATGTTGAACTGTTTGTAGTTTTGCTTCTGAACAGTCTTCACGCACTGAAATAAACTATAAACCCAGTGCTCCTGTATGAGGACATCTTTTCTGTATTTCCAAAACTAGTGACTAATCAAAGGTATGCTAAGTTTTTTATACTCATCAGATCCTTCTGATCCCAAGTAGGTAGAAGAAATTAAAAATGCACCAAACAAAAGCTCAGGTCTCAGGAGGATGGAATAATAATGCACAACAAAGATTAAAACATTTAAAAAATATTGATTTCAGATGTTTTTAGAGGAGAAATTGAAACACTTTTTCATTTCTAATAATTATGAATAGTGTGAATAACTCCTGTAAATGCAGTGTGGGTTTATGTGGAGGAGGTTGTCGCCCTCTGGTGGATGAAAACCAAACCGCAGCCATAAACAGGATTTATGAGCAGCTCTTGAGCTTCCTGTTGTTCATGAATAATGCAGCAGTGTGACTCTGCTCTCTGCATACTAACAGCTCTGCTGCTTCCTCCCCTGCTCCCTTCATCATCACTCAATTGTCTTTTGATGTTTTGTTTGTTTGAGGCAAATTTCAGTTTCAGCGGAGCTTGAAGCTGCGTTCAGAACATCCTCCAGTGAAACGATGTGATCACACGTTTACAAACTTTTTAATTGGACCAACTCGGAGCAGCAGAGCGATTTCCTGGAGGAGGAGCAGCAGAGGCGTTCAACTCAACTCCAGGCATCAATTTATAGTCAGACAGAGACTGAAGGTGTTTTACTACTTCATGCCTGAGAGTGCACGAACACATCAGCTCTGTTCTCCAGCTCAGGACTCAGATCTGAATACACTACATGGCCAAATGTATGCGGACACATGAGCATTACACCCACATGTGATTATTGATCATGTGACTCTGAACAGATTTTACAGTCTGGCTGCAGAGATTTGCTCCCATTACTGAACAGGCCTATTAGGCACAGGCCCAGGGGCCCAAAGTGTCAGGGGCCCTGTGGCCTTCACCTGCAAAATATCAAATGTCAAAATAACAGAGATTAAAAATGATCACAAAGAGACACAGAACCACCACAAAGTTTGAGTGTCTCACTCGTCTGTAGGAGAGGGTTAATATCTGTAATCTGTCCATAACTGAGTCACAACAGCAGCAGTGAGGTCCGACACATCTTTGCCTCCTCTGACTTTATCTGCCATAATGTAAAAGCTCTACAGACACAGGTCTAAATGAATTTTAATTTTCTATGTGGGGCTCTTCATGGAGCATTCGAGGCTGAAGCCTTCGACGCCCAGGATCAACGATGCCGCTGAGTTTTATCTTGCACACGTGACACAGTATCACCAGATTTTAATCACAGACTTATCTTGGAGCATGATATCAGTGTCTCTGACATGTTTCTGTCCATGTCTGTTAAAACAGTCATTTCTGTGTGTGTGACATGAACACACTCCTCCTGTGAGCCTGCACCTCTCAGACACTCTGAGTCAAAGTAGTCAAAGTCTGCCACCCAGTGGACACACAGGAGAACACACCAGCTTTTGTTTTCATGTCTCTTGTAGCAGTTTAATTTTCTAATGAGATATAATTTAATGTGAGGTTAAGATGCTGTGTTCATTACTGGTTATTCTCATGATTAATTTCTCAATTATTCTGGTCTGTAAAACATCAGAAAATGTCTGTTTCAACATCCCAAAGGTGCCGTCTTCAGTTTTCATTTACTAACAGTTAAAAACCTGCAGATATTTTAGTCTGACATAAGACAAAGAGGTGAATCTGAAACAACGTTTGGCTCTTTTGCCAAATAAAAAAGACTCAGACAATGAAACAGTTGTCGTCACAGCCCTGGTTGTTAATTGTTTCAGCTTTAATTCAAATCAGCTGTTTTTTTTTCGCTGAGCTGATATTCCTTTTGGTCTTTTCTTCTTCTGTGGTTAAGATAAGAGCCTGCCTGGACAGTGATATAATTAGAAATCACATATTTATCACATTTTATAACATCGAACCAAACATGTGCAGCTTCCAGTAAAAACTTTGCTGCAGTTTTTGATGCATTTCTGTTTGTGTCTGTGCTCAGCTTCACCTCACTGTCAGCAGGTCTTTACCAGGTGCTCTGTGCACATCATCAAACTAACCCTCCTCTCTGTCGTTCCCTCCTGACAGGGCTCCTGTGGCTCCTGCTGGGCCTTCAGCTCAGCCGGGGCCCTCGAGGGCCAGTTGGCTAAGAAGACAGGTCAGCTGATGGACCTCAGTCCCCAGAACCTGGTGGACTGCGTCACAGAGAACGATGGCTGCGGAGGAGGATACATGACCAATGCCTTCAAGTACGTGGTGGACAACGGAGGCATCGACTCTGAGGAGGCGTACCCGTACATCGGAGAGGTGAGGATGACTCAGCGCTGCACACAGAGAGTTATATAAGAGATACTTTCACCTCAGTGAGTCGGAGGCTGCACTAACACACTTTCAGTCATCACCTGTCCTGAGACATGAAGTGTCCACAGAAACTGAAGGTTTCATTTCTCCTTCCTGTCATGTGCTAACTCTTGTTCTCTGCTGTTGTGACATCCTGTTGTGTCGCCACAAACCACAGCTAGAGCCAGTCTCAACATCCAGCCACAGGTTTACACAGTCTGACACAAAACTGAGACAACATAAATAAGTTCATCTTAAAAGACTGTTTCCAGCTGTTATGTTGACCTCTGTGACTTCTATTGGAGGAATAATCAGGCTTTAAGTAGATTTGGAACAACAGCAGGTGAATGATTCTGAGTCTCCAGACCCTCCGCTGTCCACCAGGGCCCTGCAGAGACCTTTGTGGGGGAGGGGGGGTTTGATGACTGAGTGAGACCTGGTTGACAAACTGCATCATACTATATCATCGGGATTTTGATAAATAAATATGAGGAAATTATTAATGTTTCAATGTCATTTAAACTGACTTTGCCTTTAAATTTCTCAAAAACTCTTCAGTAAAGTCTCATAAGATTTGTCATGCTCATAATCAGGGTTGAGTCAGGAATGAGTTTTCTAATACCAGGGAATTATGAATGTGTTATTATGTAATTTGAGAGAACTTTCCTTTTATCTAATATCTAACTCTCCCTGATGAACACAGTGTACCTCGTTTGTCTAAACCCTGAAAACACTAAAGTGTTGAAAGGACAACAGGCAGATTTTGTTACCTCTGAAAAGAGCCAGGCTGGTTTCCCCTGTTTACACTCTTTATGCTAAGCTAAGCTAAGCTAAGCTAAGCTAAGCTGAGCAGCTGGCTCCAGCTTCAAAATGTTGAAGTATTTCTTGAACATGACGCTGACCACCCAGCAGACCTGTTTACCAGCAGAGCTGCAGACTCAGACTGAAACCATGTGCTCAGCAGTTCCTCACAGGCCTGTCAGGATGTCACAGTTTGTCCCATCACATTTCAGCATGCCAAGACAGAAATCAAACTGTTTATGACCTTTAATCAGCAGGAAATGTTCGACTGAATGAGGTAATTTATCAGAAATGATGAGCTGGAAACTCCTATTGTCTTAGAAACAAACACAGTTTCCTCTTTAGTCGTCTGTCGGTGGAACGAGGAAGAAAAACAGCTGGTTAATGATTAAAAGCTGTTTTTGTTCCATGAAACATCAGAAAACAGGATCACAATGTTCCAGTGTGACATCATCAAATGTTTCATCTGAGCAACGCCCTAAAACCCAAAATATTTAATGTACTACCAGAGAAAAGCAGCAAACTCTCACATTTGGGAACATCAAAGTTTATGTCATATTTTCTGCAGATCGACTTTTTGTTCTACATTACTTTATATATTTCTTCATTGTTTAGAAATTCTTTGTTTCCTTTTGTTTAAAGTATCTTTAAAACTTCAGGTGTGTAAAATGACCCGCTGTGTGATGATGTCACACCAGGGGATTTCAGGTTGTTGAAGTTCTTAAATTTCATGTGCGGAGTCATGTCTTTGAGTTACAAACATGCTAACAACATTTTTCAGTACTGCTTCTTATAGTCTTTTTTTCCAGAGAGAAAACAGAAGTGTGAAACAGATAATTTCAGTGTTTTCCTCCTCTGATGTCTCGTCTGCAGGACCAGCCGTGCCGCTACAATTCAACAGGCATGGCAGCCCAGTGCAAAGGCTACAAGGAGGTCCCGGAGGGCAACGAGCACGCGCTGGCTATCGCACTCTTTAAACATGGTCCAGTGTCCGTGGGCATCGACGCCACGCTGAGCAGCTTCCAGTTCTACACCAAGGGTCAGTCATATGTTCTGTTTTATACCCATACAGGGTAAAAGACAAACTGAGACTGTTATCTGTTCCTTCCTACGCTCCAGCAACTGGAGGTGATGATGATGATGATGATGATGATGATGATGATGGAACACTCGACGCACTACGAAGTGTGTTGTTGAAAGTTAGCCAACACCATTAAAAAGGCCTTTTCTATCTTGCCAGTAGTTTTAAATGTGTTAGCCACGGATGTATAAAGAGAAGTGGATACAGCGTTGGCCGTTGGCAAAATGACCGTTGTTTTGTAGAACTTTTAAAATCCCTGTAAACATAAACCTAAAGTGAATGTGTCACAGTGGGACTAACACACCCAGATCATGTGACCCCTGCATGTATACAGTCAATCAGACCCAAACTGGCCGAGGCGCTCTGAGCATGCTCCACAGTTTCCGCCCTGGGCTTTGACCCGGAAGTCCAATTGACCTATAGCTAAGCCACGCCCCCTCCACTCATTCGGACAAACTATCAACATTCAGTGAGCGGCGCTATGGCAGGTGTCACAGTACACGGCATTTCACAGGAGGCAGTTGATGATTTTTGGGGACATAACGATCAGATGTCATTGAGAAGTAACCAAAAGGGCCTAAACTACGCATTGGAGGGATATATTCATCATTTTATTGTTGAGAAGGTCGATGAAAAGCTTAAATTACAAGCCAAAATTTACAGGTCACAGTGTACGCTTGTGAACCGCATCTGGTTGCCGTCACCATCAAAGACAACAAGTTAAAGTGCCACTGAAGTTAAGGTTTTTGGCTCAGAATATGAGAAAAGGATAACGGCCTTTTTACCATCTTTACCAAGAGTGTCTCTCCGTTAGTTTGGTGCTACAGTATTTACACTGAATCATTCAGCATAACGTTTGCCAACCTTTGTTATCTCTGCCATTACAGATAAGTTAATGAAGCTAAGCTCCAGAAGTTAACGTTAGCTTAACTAGAGCCCTTTGGACAACAGCTAACAATGATGTACGATCACCAAAGTACAAAACTAGAACAAAATAGGCTAATGAACTCCCAGCAAACAAGGTGACATGATGAACAACGCAGCTAGGAGCTAACGTTAGGCTAACTTTAGCTAACGTTAGCTAGAGATGTTAAAGATAACTTTATATTTCTTTCCAGCAAAGTGACAATATGTTGCCTCAAACACAATGTTGACTTACCTTAGAACAGATGTAGACATCATTGTTAATCTTATTCACGTTGAGTTGATGTTGTGGTCTAACGTTACCACACAACTTTATCCAAAGGAGACACTTTTCTCGGTTGAGATGTGGTTTAAAGTGTAAAAAATACACCTGGTCGCCCAGCCTCTCAGGATACCTTGTGTCAGAGTTGCATGTACCCCATGCACACCGTTTGACCATTTTTAAACTTCAAATCTCAGAAAAAGCTCATAAAACCGAACAAAACTGACTTTCTGTAATGCATTTCAATGGACGTCCAGGCAGAGAATGTCCCAGTGTATGGGAATGGCTATACGCACTGTGATTGGCTCATCACGTTTGAGGGCGGGGCTCAGCCATAGGTCAATAGCATTAAATGTGTAAGAGAAGAAGAAGCCGGTAACAACATGGAGAAATCTACATCCAGAGCCGTGACTTTTTGGACGGACGAGGAGAGACAGTTCAGCTGTGTCAGCTGAAAGAGTTAAATATGTTAAAATACATGGATGGGAGACAAAGTGTTAAAACAGCTGGACGACGCTCGATTGTTTGGTCTGTGACGTGATAGGTCAACAGGAAAAAGGTCAGACAGACCCCCCAGCAGATTTTGGTCCCTGACCACATGGCTGCGGCCCTGGAATATAAATACATTTAATGATCGTTGTTGCAGAAGAAATAATTAGAACTTAGACTGCGTTTAGGTTTCTCAGGATTTCTCCACCAGATCGTCTCCCTGGCAGCGTGAAGCTTTGACACTGAATTTACACATTTTGTTTTTAAACTAAAACAATTAGCTGAATAAATAAAAGCACCTGATAACAGCTTTGATCATTTTCAAAAATGGGGAATGATTGTAAAAACTGTGTGAGCTCCATGTGTGTGTGTGTGTGTGTGTGTGTGTGTGTGTGTGTGTGTGTGTGTGTGTGTGCTCAGTGAAGCTGAGACTCTGTCCTCACTCACTAACTCTTCTTCTCCGTCATGTGCTCAGGTGTTTACTACGACAGCAACTGTAACAAAGAGGACATCAATCACGCCGTGCTGGCCGTGGGCTTCGGACAGAATACCAAGGGGAAGAAATACTGGATCGTCAAGAACAGGTGGGACACATCACCTGTCTGAGCGGCATCAGGTGGCCCATAAGGCCGCCAAAATGAAACGACAGCTTTTGTGTCGGCGTTGATTTGATGCCGTGTTGGTGACAAACCGATGAGCCGAAATGCTGTTTGACTCCTGGCGACATTCAACAACTCTCATGTGTCCTTCTCTCCATCTCTGTCTTTTGTCTCTGTCCCTGACAGCTGGGGCGAGACCTGGGGCAACAAGGGCTACATCATGATGGCACGTAACCGCGACAACCTCTGCGGCATCGCCAACCTTGCCAGCTTCCCCGTCATGTGAGGAGGACGAAGGGGCTTTGCTCAGACTACTACACACAGAACTACACTTGAAAATGTCCAGAGTTCATCCTCACACGTCAGCAGCACTACAAACACCAACACAAGATTTAACTTTACCTTTACGACGGTTTTTCAAACAACACGCAATAAAAATCAAACTGGACTCTTTGGGAAT
Organism: Epinephelus moara; assembly: GCF_006386435.1. NCBI lineage: Eukaryota > Metazoa > Chordata > Actinopteri > Perciformes > Serranidae > Epinephelus > Epinephelus moara. The sequence goes on from NC_065511.1 coordinate 44,103,011, forward strand.
GAACCTCCTCTGGTGATGAGGAGGGCTGAATGTTGAGAGGTCCTGACGTCCTTAAACATGTCTGTCCAGGACGTTTTGTTATCTTGAGTTCATTGAAGCACTTTGGACCCTCAGAGACTTTTCAGTTTTATCTGTAAAGCAGCAGACCTCTGCTGTGCTCGTCTCCGTCACCACTCTCAGTTCCTCCAGGGCCGAGGGTTGGTTACCTGAGGCCAGAGCCCAGGCTGGTGTGGTGCCAACTTAAATCTACAAAGACACCAGACACATCAACGTTTCACAGCCGGCTGGTCGTCCTTCAGCTTTAACTCCAGTGTGTGTGGAAACAGTTTAAATTCATGGTGACAGGAAACATTGCTGGGCAATGGAGCTCCTCCTCTTCCTGTTGAGGCAGAGTTACTTCCTTTAAAATGGTTTTTCTCTTAATTGTGTTGACTTTTGTTTTTGTTGTTCTGTTCTGCACTTTTCTGATGATCAAAGTGATGTTTTCTATGAATAAAGGTTCATTTTGAAGTTAAATATGTCGTTTATTTTTCATTCTGATCCAAAGAATCAGGAAAAGACTCAGCTGCTGAAATGTTTTGCAAACAGCAAACACCCCACAGTTTGTGAAATACTGTGTCGGGTCTGATGAACTGGTAAAAACTGATGTGAAGAGTCCACTCGTTTAGACAGTGACAGCCAACAAACAAACACAATAGGTCAAAATCCAGGGCAAAAAGGAGCAAAATACAGCAAGAAAACTACAAAACAATAATCAAAAACAAACAAACAAAACCACTAAACTCACCATAATAAAATTACAAATGGCAAAAATGACAACAGGTATCCTCACTATATTTAATAATATATTTAATAGCAGCAAGACTAAAAACAGCAGATACAGTGATATTTAGAGAATGAAAACAGTAAAGTGTTACATTACAGCATATATAAGGTGTATATGTGTGTTTATAATATATATATATATATATATACATATAAACATTATTGAAATTAAAAATCTCTTTTACAAGAGCGTGCTGGTCGAGACAGGCAGCAGCACATTAATAACTGTTTAATAACTGTTATATATTGCAGTGACGGAAACGTTTGGCCCCTGATGAAAGCTCAGGTCTCACCTTTTATCATTTATGACTTTTTATTAAAAAAAAATGAACAGAACACTTTTGTTTTTGCTCCCATTTTTCACAAGTTTAATTGAAAGATCTGAGACTTCTTTATGCCCTCAACAGGTCTATGTCTCTTTTAACTCTGTGTCAGTGAACTCTTCTCCTGTTCTAAGACATCTCATCCACCTGACAGGTGAGTCTGATTCAGCAGCATCATTACTACACAGGTGTGACTCAGGATGGTCACAGTAAAGGAGGCTGACATGTGAGGTTTGATCACATGACACAGTGACACAGATGGAGGAATGTCCATCAGAGCTGATCATGAACTGAATGTTCATTTCTATCATAAGACGTCTCCAGTGTTGTTTCTGTGAATTTGGAAGTGTGTTCACCAATCTGCAGCCTGTCAGACCGGCCTGCTGACAGCTCAGCACCACCTTTTATAAAACACCGGCAGCACACAGTCCCTCAACAATGACTCTTAACGGCTTTGATTACCACAAATTTGACTTCTACAGTAGAAACTTCAAACATATTCATAACATCCATAACAACATGTTCATTGGAGGAATGTTTCATTTTAGTGTTTCCACCCTCAGAACAACAGGTCGACTCTACACACAACACATGTCATGACCTCACTCTGCTGACATTTACTGAGGATTTAAAGCAAAATAAATCTTCTGATGGGACATTTCATCCTGTTAAATCCTCCGTTTGTTTTATCATGAGGTGTATTTCACATCACAGCCTCCAGAGGCCGCTGGTGAGACTCTACACTTTATTTTAAATATAAATCTTCTTGTTTTAATGTGTTTGGACAATAAATAAGATAATTTACTCTGTCTATTGGTGTCAGACTCTCTGGTTCACTTTGAGGCTCTGAGGCTTTAAAAATAGAGAGATTAAATGTGTGTGTTTCTTTATTTGCTTTATTTGCTTCAGTGTGTGTGTGTGTGTGTGTGTGTGTGTGCTGTCAGTCTTCAGGTGAAACACTGAACACATCAGTGTTATGTAACGCAGCTTCTGTGTAAAGAGGAAGAGGAGCTGACACACACGTGACGCTTTCTTCACAAAAACCAAGCAGGAAACCAGACACACACACACAGAGGTGCGACACACACAGACACACACACACAGCAGCAGCAGCAGCAGACGATGAGTCCGACCGACAGAGGTTAGTTTAACATCTTTCATTAATCATCTGCAGTTTGAATCAACAGATTCTGATTTTATTTGAATCAGACATTCAGACAATCAGGACATTTTTTTATCAAAGAAAACCCGTCAGTAAAAAGATTTAACGCTTCTTTACTTTTACTTTCGTTTTTGTGTTTTACCAGCAGTGTGTGTGTGTGTGTGTGTGTGTGTGTGTGTGTGTGTGTGTGTGTGT
>NC_065511.1:44105574-44122992 GCF_006386435.1 Epinephelus moara
GTGTGTGGTGGGTGGGTGGGGGGGGGGGGGGGGGGGGGCTGCAGTTGGATTAAAATGATCCTGTAATGTTGATATAACTGTGTTAAGGTTTAATGTTACTGTGAGTGTCTATAAAGACTTTAGGATTAAATGTGTTTTAGTATTTATCTGGTTATTCTCTGAACAGTTCAGATCCTCCTCTTCAGACCAGGGGTGTCCAAACGTCTATAAAGGGGGCCAGATAACATCATGTGTAAACACCTGGGGGCCTCTGCTTCTGTCTTTAAATGATTAACAATTAAAAAGTCAGAAACAGACAAAACAAACTTTCAGCTTTTAGTAAAACTCTGTTCCTCAAAGCGTCTCTCCTCCCTTCACTTCACGCTCCTTTGCTGCGTTAATGTCTGACAGAGAGCAGGAAACGTCTGCTGATCGGGAGCTGTGTGTGTCTTTGTTTACAGACAGGAACAGTTTTGTACTTTTAACTTCTTGCTCATGTCGTGGCTTTATCTGCTGTGTTTTTATTGTCTTTTTATTGTTGCCCCGCTAAGACCCACGTCTGTGATAAATGAGTCTGTTTAAATCACCTACTTCACCGTCTGATCATGAAACACACTCCACCTTGATGTACGTCTACACACTGTGTGACAGACAGTCCTGCTGTTGTGAGGCGAACAGATAAAATGCAAAGTGCTTGACTGCTTCATATCTTACACTGTGTGGTTGGTCACATACTGTATAGTGTATTTTGAAAGTCAAGCTGAGGGCCGTTTGAAACTGGTCTGTGGGCCACAGTTGGCCCCTGGGCCTGATTTTGGACACACCTGAACTACAGCAACGCTCCCCTGAGAGAAATGTAGTTTGGTTCATTAAAGCTGCTCAGAAAATGTTCAAAGTGATCAAACTGACAAGGTACACAAAATTCCAACTAAATATAACACAAAAAAAGTCAAATGTCACTCAGGTGAGTTTGTGGTAAAGAATGCCCACTCGTCACACGTCATACGTTACAAAAATAAGAAAAAATCTCCACTGTTGGAGAAGTGACAGAAATGTCGGCTTTGGTTTTGTTCACAATGTCCATCAGAAACTGGAGTCCAGATGGGGGAGGATGACTCAGCTAGACAGGTGGCTTCTAAAATAACACGTAACATTTGTTCATAAATACCAATAACCAAATACTTGTGATGCAAAAAAATAAGATGAGAGAAGAAGAGAGAAGATAATCTGTTATTAGTCCCACAGCAGGGAAATGTGCATCGTCACAGCAGCAGAAGGAAAAGTGCAAACAAGAAGCATCAGTAAAAAACTAAAATCAATCTAAGGAGTAAACAGTAAAAACACAGAATTTGTAAATGGTGAAAAGAAATATAAGAAGAATATAATAAGTGAGCAGTAAAAAAACAACATATAATAAAGGACAGGCTGATGAACACTGGAGGTATAAGCACTGTACAGCTCAACGTATACTGATATTTCACCTGAGTGCTGATTGTAAACAGTAAAGATAAAAGCAAGATTAAATAAAATATATATGTAATAATAATAATAATGACTTTATTTGTATAGCCCTTATCTAAACAGGGTTCCAAAGTGCTTCACAAAGTGCATAAAACATAAAACAACAATAAGATAGAAGTGTGCGCCGAGGTGAAAACAGAACAAAAGGAAATAAAACACAACAGTTACAAATCACAAAGAACCAGTCAGACATTAAAAGGAAAAAAGCAAATGTGCTTGAGAACATTTATTAGTTACCAGTGATTAGTTTTTTAGGTGATCAGGGTCAGAGATTATTTCAAACCAAAGATTTGCAATGAGACGAGTTAAAACAAAGAACTACTGTCGACGCTTTGTTCTGCAGCGTTGTAAAAACCTGCAGGTTCACATCAAGTCAACTAGAGGAGTCAGTGCAGCACAGGTCGCTGCAGCAGCCAACACGCCGTCTGTGGTCATTTTGACTTGACCAGCAGACTTCACTACAAGCTGATTGGCCAGTGAAGCAGGTGACGTGCTTTAAAACCAGCTGGCGGCCATTTGACCAGCTGAGTGTCAGGTGACACTAGGCCTGTCACAATAACAAATTTTGCTGGGCGATTAATTGCGTCAGAAATTATTGCAGTAAGCGATAATATTGCGTAATATTGTGCTTTTAAGACCATTTTTATTATTGTTGTAATTTTGCTGTTTTTAGACCATTTATTAAACTTACATAATGATAATAAAGACATATTGATGCAAGTTCACCCTTTTAAAGAGAAATAAACATTTATTTAATTTTAAAAATGTATTTATTTATTTAGGAATGCAAAAAAGAAAATTTAAATATCCAAAATAACACATAAAAATATTGAAATAAATACAAAAAAATAGTCTGTCAGTCTCTCACTCTCAGGTGTGCAGTTAAGTTGGTCGTATTCGCTCTTTTTGTTGAGATGGTTTTATAACAAACCCGGCACACCGGCTCGTCCACATTACTGGGCTGCCCTCTGTCATTTGGTTTAAATCCAAAACACTCCCACACANTACGCTAATGAACCAACTCACCTGGCTGCCAGACGATGCACGGCAGTGAACGCTCTTGTCGTCCAGTCTCTTTGATGGAGAGAGACGAGGAAAACAAACACGCATGAACATGGCAGTTAATCGCAGCTGGAAAAGTTAACGTCTCCCTTTAAATTTACCGTGCAATTAACCGACTTATCGCATATCGCGACAGGCCTAGGTGACACCATCAGCTGGCTTGAGTCCAGCTCAGACCGGCCACTTCACACCGCTGACACTTTTCTCTGTGACGTTGTGAAATGGTTTCGTCTCGTCATCGATCTTTGGTCTGAGCTGGACTTTAATCTGCAGAAAGTCCTTGATAGAAGTTAAGAACTCCGTTAAAGAGCTCAGGCAGTGAACATCATCTGGCTAAAAAGTAGATCTGTGTGTCGTCAGCATAACAGTGACAGGATGACTGATAATGCTGATGATGATATTTGTGTTCAGAGGTTCAGTTACAGCAGAGAAGCAAAATAAAAGTAAATAATTGTCCCGTTCCTTTTATGACTTAAACGACACAAAAAATGTCAGAAAAGAAATTTAACTTCTTGAATCATTGCAAATATAGAAATGTAGTTTAACTCCCACCAAGCTGATGCAAAATGTAGTTAAACTACCAGTGTAATAACACGTAGTTCACCACCAGTCCTCAACACTGCACATCAGTAATAAGATAAACATACGTGACCAATCAAAGACGCGTTCCTGATCTATACTCAGCTCATGTTCTGTTAGTGACTGAAAGGTTCCTGAGTTTGTGGTTCTGTGTGAATATATAAAGCAGATTTGGGTTCATGTTGGTGCTCTGTACCTGTGACAGTATCTCAGTCAGGTATCAGGTGACTCTGATAGTCTGCTTTGTGTCACCTGATTAACAGTCACCTGGATTTTATACTGAAGTTTTTCATCCAGCAGATCAGGTCAAACTAGACAGGCGACATACTGAACACTGATTTCAGACTAAACTAAGCCAAGTGTTGATGAACATTAACAGCTCGTGTTACTTCCTTTATTAAACGCTGACTCTGTCTTTCACTCCTCTGAACAATGGTTTGATTAAACAGTGACTGAAGTTGATGTTCAGCGACAGCACTGATGAGTTCAGACAAATTTCTGGCTTGTTCATTAGTTTCAGTTCTGGTCTTGTGATGTTGACTCATTTGGGGATTTATGTGCAGTTCAATAGTTTGAAATATGTGGAAGTGATACTTTAACTGCTGACTGTCACACAGAGCTCATCAACACACACCCACAATGAAAGGGGAACACCAGCTAAACTAAGGTTTCCTGCATGTTATTTCCATGGCCTTGAGAAGTGTAATCAATATCAGTGACCATGAGTTCATCTCTGTCAGAGTCACACACTACAGAAGGAAGTGTGTGTTCCAGTCCCCACACTGCCACACTAGAATGCCAGGACAAGATGGAGTATGTAAAATGCAGTACGCCAAAAACACCAGGATGTTTTACTGCAGCTGGTCACATGTTGCAGTTTGTAAGGCAGCACGCTTTACTGGCTATTCTGACCCACAATCCTCTGCACAGTGGAAGAGACATCACATGACTGAGCCGCTGATTGACAGCTGTCAGAAGTCTCAATGACAGGTGACAGTGAACATAAGTAACTGATGACAAGTCAAATACTAATAATAGTGATATTAATTAAGTGAACAAAATAATAATAAAGATAACCAAGTAAACCAAAAACAAAGAAATAACGAGTACAGAGCACTGCAGATGTGACCTCACTGCTGTGAATATGTTACATACATAGATTGCACAGTAACCACAGCAGAGCTCTCAGGGTGACCTTCATCTGCGGCGAGCTCAGTGACGGGCCTTTTGTTTAATCTCCATGGTAACAGATATCTGAGAGAAGGTCAAAGTTCAGGGCGTAACATAACAATGTTGTGTGCACACTGCATGCAACAGCTCATGCTTTTTGGGTGTTTTCACACTTGGTCCTTTTCAGCACTGTAAGCGGACTCAGAGCAGTGACTCAGCATTTTTTGCGCAAAGAGAACTCAGACCCCTCTGAAGCGAACTGTACTCAGACCAACTCTGTGTTCTGAGTACAGTTTGCTGAACCTGTGCCTTGTGAACACAAAGTGCTCCAGGTTTGCTTTGCTCTTTGCTGTTGTGTTCAGCCCTCTAGATCACATGATGTTCACCTGGGACGCTTGAAAAAACAGACAAAACCACGGTAGCACTTGCAGGACGCGGGACGAGGAGTAGTTTGATCTATGGAAGATACTGCACGTCTCCAGATGTGGAACATAGAATACATCAAACAGAAACAGGTTTTCCTCCAATTAGAAGTTCATCTGAAAGCGAGGGGCTTCATGACCTCACTGCAGCGCCACGCCACAGTAAAAACAAGACTATATCAATATATATTATATGTAGGCTATGGTGGGAACACTTAAAGAACTGAGTCCCTTTTCTGTTGGTCCACTTTTTGGTGCACTCAATTCATTTAAAGAGGACTATATGTGAAACACCCTTTAAGGGCGGCTGCAGAGCAGGTTGCCGACCGTTGTCTTACCCCCAAATTCCACCAGATGAGTGTTGGTTGCGTCTGCGTTCCAGCACGGCAGCGGAGCCGATCCGTTTCAGTTCTAGTCAATGTATGTGCTTCCACCGGCTGCGGCTGTGCTGCGTTCTGGCTCCATCACAGCTGCGGTGCTCCGGAGCCCTCCGCAACAATCCGGACGCTGGGGCACAACGCAGCAATTCAGCACAGAGCAGATCGTGCGGGGCAGGAAGTCATGCACAGAAACAAAATTTAAAAAAAAAAAGATTTTCAAAATAAAATACACAGTGTTCACGGTGGATCATATTTCCCTGCACTACACCTTGAAAACGCCATAATGGGCGGAGGCAGGCCTGAAGTCAACAGGTCAGAGGTTTTCAGACGTCATTCTGTGATGAATTTGTGAGATCTCGTGGGTCCTCGTGGCTCCCGCTGTCCGGTGGAGCTGCACCACTCCGCACAGCAAACGCAGCCGGTGGGTGTTGACGGACGGCGGAGCACACAGCGGATAATCAGCGCAGCCGTTCCACACGCATCCAGTGGAATTCTGGCGTTAGAGTATAAAGTGTGGAGCTGCTCCATAGACAGTGAATGGGAGCCTGATTTTGTTTGATGTCTTTTTCATACCCAGATGATCTTTATCTGAGATCTCAGCTCTGAAACAGAAAATGTTTCCATATGTTAAGAACATTCCCGTCTGTGTCATCATTTAACCATTGACTGTCTATAGAGCAGCTCCACACTTTATACTCCATGACATCACACATTTGAGTTTCAGTACTAGTTTTTGAATCTGGGAGACAGTTGTTCATGGTTACTTAAAGTCGTGGACTGTCTCAGACCACAGGAATAATATGTCTGAATTTTGGCGTAGTTCCCCTTTAAGACTTGGAGAGGTATCAGTCAGATGACATGTGGGTGATGAGAATGTTCAGAACAGTGTTGTGTAATCTAAAATACCATCAGCGTTAACCACAGCCTCGAACAGCCTCAAACAGCCTCGAACAGCCTAACCACAGCCTCGAACAGCCTCAAACAGCCTCGAACAGCCTCGAACAGCCACAAACAGCCACGAACAGCCTCGAACAGCCTCGAACAGCCACGCAGCGCCAGCAAGAGCTGAACATGGTGAGCGTCACAGAGACAGAGTGAAGTCAGTCGGCTGGTTTTCAGGTTTGTGTGCTCAAACCAGAACACAAAATATTATTCTCATTCTTGAGAACTGGGACAAAACCTTAATTTTTAATTTTTGCTTTTCTGTAAGGCTCATTTGGAAAGATCAAAGTCTCAACTATTAAACTTTGTGACGGGACGACATCACAGTGATTTATTTATTGAATATCACACAGGATGGAGGTCAGAGGTCAGATGTGACGGAGCTGAAGTTATATATTCAGTGATTTTACAGCAGTCGTGTAGAGAAATTGTATTTTTGTCTTAACGCTGATCAAAATACTTATTTTTAAACCATCATTCATTTTCAATTTGGATTTGAAGGAGCTAGAGAGTCGACCTGTTACAGTTGAGACACACCTGCTATAACAGAAATCTGGACTCATCTTTAAAGGGCCAACATTTTCATAGGAAATGTATTTTAAAACAAAGATAATTACAGCAGTACATTTACACACTGACAGTATCAGTACTTAGTTTTAGATTTTATAAACTTTAAACACGTTTTAAAATGTCTGAAGTTGTGAAGTCTTCAGTGGGACGAGGCTGATGTCTGACACAGGACAAGTTTAGAAGTAGAAAGAAAATGTAAGCAGATGAAATAATTTTATGAATCATGTTTTTTAATACATGTACATCCTTTAAGAATAATGTTTCACCCCAGAAATGAAATGAGTGTGTTGAGAAGTTAGAATTTTAAGGGTTTTTATGCCTATGTGCCGGGATAGCCATGAGCGGAGGCTTTATGTTTTTGGGTTGTCAGTCCATGCATCTGTCCATCTCATTCTTGTGAACGCGATATCTCAAGAACGGAAGAGACTTTATAAAAATTTGGCACAAACGTCCACTTGAACTCAATGATGAAGTGATTATGTTTTGGTGGACATAGGTCAAAGGTCACTGTGACCTTGTCCTTCTCATTCTCGTGAATGTGTCGTCAAGATTTAGATTTAGATTTTGGAGGTCAAAGGTCACTGTGTCCTTGCATCCATCTCATTTTCTTGAACACGATATCTCAAGAACACTTTTGGGGAATTTCTTAAAATTTGGCACAAACTTGGACTCCAGGGTGAACCCATGAGAATTTGGCAGATGAAGGAAAAATGTTGGTTTTTGATTTGCAGACTTGGAGGGTTTAGTGAATGATTGACTCATAAAGGAGAAATAATAATAATAAAATCATGTGTCAGGATCTTAAACGAACAAACAGTGAGGAGAGATTTGTATCTTCTCTGTCTTCTGACTTCTGAATCCATCCTGTGAAAACATAGTGTCGTCCTCAGTGATCCTCCCTGCAGCCGCTGACACGTTGATCCTCTCTGTGTGGTTTTTATGAAGCCAACACGTTTATCTCGTATGTTTCTGACTGGAGGTCTGATCTCTGCCGGGGTGCTTTGTTTTCTCGGTGTGTTAGCGAGCGGCCGTCTCATCAAAGGTCAGACGACATCCTGACTTCTCCTGTGGTCCCTGTGTGTGTTTACAGGCATGATGCTGGGCAGCCTGCTGCTCATCTCCCTGTGTGTCGGGGCGGCAGCCATGTTTGACAGCCGGCTGGACGTCCACTGGGAGCTGTGGAAGAAGACGCACGAGAAGACGTACCAAAATGAGGTGTGAGATAAAAATATGGACGTTTTCTCTGGTGTTTGTAGGCGCAGAGTCCGTATGTGAGATTTATCATACTGACCTCCTGCACTCTCTCTCTCTGTCTTTGTGTTGAGGTGGAGGATGTGCACCGCAGGGAATTGTGGGAGAAGAACCTCCTGCTCATTACCATGCACAACCTGGAGGCCTCGATGGGGCTTCACACCTACGAACTGGGCATGAATCACATGGGAGACTTGGTGAGACACTCGCTCCCTCGCTCTGCTGCTTTTACTGAAGGAGAAAAAGTTTTATTGATTTATGATCAGCACAGTAATTTATTAATAACACTGTGTTAACGGTGGAAGGTCACTGGCAAAGAGACTAGATACAGTTTGACCAGGTTGAACTTTGAAGCCCTGCAGCTAATCATTATAATGAAGTATCGTCAGGTATATTTTTATATCTGCTACAGAGCTGACAGCAGCAGGAAATCTGAGGCTCCAAAAACTCTACTCTGTGTTAGCTTTCTGTCAGTGTGTTTGTGGTAATCAAATTAAATGCATATATGTTTTACATATGTATATATATATATATACATATATATATATATATACATATATATATATATGTAAACCATAGTCAGTGTTTTACATAAAGTCTGTGAATGCAGGTGAGATTCTTCATGAGTTTATTTTTCCTTCAGCAGCTGAGCCCTTTTAAAAAGTGAAACTACACTCTTTTTCTGCACGAGTTTTGTAAACAGTCGACTAAAATAATTTGTTTCGCATGAAACATTATGATTGTAAAACCCTGTTATTAAAGCAGCTTTAACTGTTTCAGATCATCAGGACATAAATGACCATACGTTTGTTTTAACATCATGCAGAATGTAAATTTTTATCTTCCTCCTCTTTGGCCCTTCCTCTGGTCTGACTGGACTCTGACACTGTAGTTTTTGGCTCAGGCCTTTCAGGCTTCTCTGAAGTAATGAGATGATTTCCACTCTCAGCAGCCTGCAGTGTATTCTGCCTCTAAATTAAGGAATGACTGAAGGACTCAGAATGGAATATTAACTAACTGGTGTCTGGTTTATGTCCTTTAACCTGCCTCACACAATCTGTTTCCAACGTTCTTCAGTAACTGAATTTGAGTTTATTGATCTTCATTCACAGCTGAGAGCTATCACTTCTACAGCTCTGATTAAAAGTTTGAGTGCAATGTAGAATCATGAACTTTGTGAATTTATCATCCACCCTACATGAATCTACAATCTCAACAAAATGGAAACATGTAGACAGAAAATAAAATGGGACCTAAAATACAACCCTGTGGTACACCACAGGTAATGGGAGTTAGACAAATAATTACTTATGGTGACCGAGTAGGTTCTTTTCAAAAGGTAAGAATGAAACCAACCATTGTGTCCTCACAGAACAGTTTGTATGATATTCTACAAATTTGTGCTCCACTAATGTCGCTACGTCCTTAATGTACAGTTACATAATTAACATAAAGTTACAGAGGTCAGGTTTAGGAAAAGGACCATGGCGAGGACGTACCTGTAAATGACTTCACTCAAACTTTACACGGTTACGAACACGTGTCTCCAGGGGTAAATCTCGGGGGAAAGTCCATGTCTTTGTGCATTGTGCACCAGTTTTGCAGCGCTTCAAATTACAAGGGAAAAGTATGAATTTGGGTGCATTACTTTTCTAGGAAAACATTTGAAATGAACGGTAAATGAGAACGGACTGAACTAACTAAGTGCTGTGTCCTTGATGCCAGCCCAGGTTTTAAGACGGTCGGTTAAGTATCACGACCTTTTTACAAATGTTTTTACAAAGAATACAAAAAAGATTCAGAACTAAAGATGAAATTTTACAGATCGAAGTGATAGATTTTACAGCACATTAGCATCCATTAGATTTTAATTCTGAGCTGCAACAGTACGTCGATAAACAGAAAATTAATCTGAAACTATTTTGATTATCAATTCATAACTTATGTCACTTCTTAAAAATGCCAAACATTTTCTGTTTCCGTCTTTTCAAATGTGAAGACGTGACCGTGGGTTGTGTTAAATAATCAGACAAGAATCAGTCAATTTATGGACAAATCCATTGATGGAGAAGGTAATAATAATAAAAGTGATTTACACATTTGTGACATTAGATGATGGATTTCTACGGAGTGACAACAGTGACAGGAAGTCTTGTCTTTGAAAAAAAATCTCTTAAACATATATATATATATATATCTTTATTTATTTTTTTTCAGTGACAGTCTTTTAATATTTTTTTATTAACAATTTATTTATTATTTTTATTTTATTTTGATTTTATTCTTTTTTCAGTGTCAGTTTTTTTTTTACAGTAACGTATTTTCTATTTTCATTTTCAACTTTCTGTTAATGATGTTGTGAACAAGGAAAAAGAAAGTACACTACAAACAAAAAAAAGTGACATAAGGTAAAAATCTAAAAACTGTAGCTGAAAACACACCAAAAAGCAAAAATATCTAAATAAAATAAATACATTTTTAATACCTGTGTTTTATTCTTGAGTGGAATCTTTCTTCCTTTTTCAATGACAGATTTTATTTTTAATGCCAACACCTCCTGTCACTGTTCAGGCTCCGTGGATTTCAGTCCAGTCAGATTCATAAACTTACATTTCACCTGTTAAAAAGACCTCTGTCCTTTAATAGTCGTATTTACAGTCCTGCTGTTATCTGCTTCCTGACAGACTCCAGAGGAGATCAGGCAGTTTTATGCCACGCTCAGTCCTCCCACTGACATCCAGAGGGCACCATCTGCCTTCACAGGGGCGTCAGGCGCTGATGTTCCAGACACGGTGGACTGGAGAGAGAAGGGCTACGTCACCAGCGTCAAGAAGCAGGTAAAGAAAAACACACACTCTGTTTCCAGCAGTGACTCATGTAACTGAACATCAGTCAGCAGATTGAAACTGTGGAACATCACAGTCATCGCCCCACTCATTCCTCCTGCTCTTAGTCCTCCAACTTCTAGACAGGAAGTCGTCACCACAGCCGCTGGTTTGCCACATCCACTTTGTTTTTGCAGCTGAAAATCACTTCCTGACACTCGCTAACACACAGAGCTCACCGTCCAACTGCTGTTTAGTTTATTTTATTTTTAATCTGTTGATCTCAGTTTTGAAAGTGAAGTCACTTTTTATTTACTCATGGTGACAAAAGTTAAAGATGTGTTTTTATTCATTGCTGCACCTTGTGAGTTTGAAATTATAAAGTTCTTTATGAGTGGAGTTCCTCCTGCATGTATACAGTCAATCAGACCCAAACTGGCCGAGGCGCTCTGAGCATGCTCCACAGTTTCCACCCCGGGCTTTGACCCTGAAGTCCAATAGCATTAAATGTGTAAGAGAAGAAGAAGCCGGTAACAACATGGAGAAATCTACATCCAGAGCCGTGACTTTTTGGACGGACCAAATGTACAGAGCTGTAAAGTTGTCCACCATGGTAGCAGTTAGCTGCTAGCTAACCGTAGCTAACTTGTTTGTCCATTGTTTGGTCTGTGATGTAATAGGTCAACAGGAAAAAGGTCCAATACTAACAAGCTGAAAGGGGGCATATCTCCACCTATCGTAGAGGAGTCGCACATACTTGGCTCAATAAATGGATTCCCCTCCCGTGCTTGTATACTGGGACAAGGACAGTAGGCCAGTTAGATGTCCTCGTCCAGCTGGAACTGGAGCTCCACTTCACTGTGACTGGAAACCTCCCCACTGTTATGACACGCCCAATTCCTCCCAACGTTATGTCCCAGCTGCAGATCCTGTTTCACTCAGAAATATATCAATATTCTATTTCATCTGGACTGTTTAAAAATATGCTTCAGCCCAAAACAGCTAAGTCTATAAATAACACATGCATCATGGGGCCTATTTGTTGCAATAATTATTATTTCACACAGCTTCATCTTCTCAAGTTAAACAGACAAATGTGGTAAAAAAGTTGGACGACACAAGAATCGACAAAACACATAAACCTGATAAATCTACTGAACTCTGGCTCACTTTACTGAATAATCATTAATTGATGATGTTCTTCTCACAAACTGACTCGTAAGATTTTGTTGAGAAAAGTCAAAAATAAGAAAAGTTGTATTTTAAATTGTTTCAAAATCTGCAAAGAAGTTTTACACTGAAGACGAAGGAGAAGAAGAGCTGGTGTAGCTCAGATGAGTTTCATCCAACCAGAGACTCACAAGTATTGATTCTGGGATTCCTTGTGTTCTGTGCAACATGTGAGATATATCAGACAAACAAGGAAATTTCCCCAAAGAGTCGGCAGAGTTCTTTAACCTCTTCTTTAACCTCAGCTGGCTCCGTCTTTACAAACTCCTGTTGTTCTGCCAAACGCTGAGATGTGAAGTGTTTTATCTAACTCTGCAGCTAATAAAGAAAAGAAAAAACACACTGTTTATGACATCAGAGTAACATCGCTGGTTTACATCCAGGGCTCGTGTGGCTCCTGCTGGGCCTTCAGTGCTGCCGGGGCCCTGGAGGGCCAGTTAGCCAAGACAACAGGGAAGCTGGTGGACCTGAGCCCCCAGAACCTGGTGGACTGTTCAGGCAAATACGGAAACCACGGCTGCAACGGTGGCTACATGCACAAAGCCTTCCAGTACGTCATCGACAACCAGGGCATCGACTCCGACTCTTCATACCCGTACACAGGCATACAGGTGAGGAACCGCTTCAGTCCTGCTGCAGCTCAAACATGCATCAAAAGAGAGTTAAAAATCCATTAACTTAAACTCCAGAGAGTCACTTTAGGGTTTGAAGGGAACCATGTGAAAAAAAAACAATAGGTAAAGGTCAGCTGTCACACACACACACACACACACACACACACACACACACACACACACACACTTGCATCTGTCCTCATTCCAAACAAGAAATTATAACACAAAGTCTAAACTAAAAAAAAAAATCATATTTCTCCCAGTTTCTCATTTTATGTCTTTGAAGTCCAAGAGGCCGTTTACACGTACACGGTGATTTTGATAAACGGAGACATCTTCCTTCGTTTACACGCAAACGGAGATTTCTCCTCTGAAAACGAGTCTTTCTAAAAACTCCGGCCAGAGTGGAGATTTTGGAAAACTCCCATGCGCGTTTGCATGTAAACTGAGATAAACGGAGATAAACGGAGTTTTAGGCAGCCGACATCACAGTATGCGCCGGAACTTGCGCCTGTGTCAAAAGTGCGACCTATGTTGCTATGGTGACAATGGATACATGGAAGGCTTGAGCTTCTTGTTACACTGCCACCTACAGGTTTGGCATGCTCTTGTGTATATATACACGGGTAAGTGTAAATGAAGATCTTTTTGAAAACGGAGACGGTGAAATGTCCGTTTATGAAAATAGCCGGCCACGTGTAAACGGCCTCCAAATGTTTTGATTCACTCTTTTGAAACAATCTGAATCTGTTATTAAAACAGTTTTATTGAAGGAATTTCATTTCACACACTCTTTGAAAGACGGTCGTGCGTGTGTAAACTCTGCAGAGGCACAGCGGTGTTTGCTGCTGCTGCAGTTGGACTGTTTGCAGCCAGGTCATCGTCATCTTCAATTCAACTCTCTGCTGAAAAAGTTTAGCAAGTTTTTGCAAAAACAAAATTCAACCTAACAAATGTTAGATTTATTCAGAAACACCTGACACCTGAAGCTGCTGAGGTTTAGTAGTTAGTTCAGGACACTTTTTGGTAGATTACCAAAACATTTCCCTGAAACTCTGAAGACGACCTTGAGTGTTATTTTTACAACTTGTTGTGGATCTCTGCTGCATTTCTATGAAGAAAATATGATGCAGAATAAATTAATTTAAGACATTCAAACACTCTGATGTCATGTTCAGGTAAAATGGGACAGTCATGTTTGTTTGTATTTTAAATAGTTAAGTTCATTTATCAATTCTTTCATTAATTCTTTAAATTAATTAATGAATTAATATTAATATAATCTGTGGTTTTTTATTTTGTAAATCCTCCAACTTTCTGCCTGTTTCCTTGATGCCGTATTGTGTAACACTGATGGATAAATGTGGACTGTTGTGGCTGACGTGGACTCACTGCTTCATCGTGACAAAACATGTCAGCAATAATACAGGGTGTCACACAGTAGCATGACACGTGATTGTATGGCAGCAAAAATGCTGGTTTCACTTTAGAAAAAAATTCTTCACGACTTGAAGGACTTCATGGTCAGATCATTTTCTCATCTGCTGTTTCTCAGCACATGAATTCCGGCGAAACGTCTTGTTTGTGTTAAACACTACTGAAACCTTGTTTAATTGTATTTAACGTTCAAACTTCACAAATGTGAATCTTTGCTCGGTTTCTGTGACGGCAGAGCAGAAATGTTTTTGGTCGGACCAAACAAGACGTTTGAAGACACGACCTCCAACTCTGTGAACTTGTGATTCACATTTGTCACCATTTGTTGATATTCATTGAACACACAGTTAATCGATTAATCGAGAACATTATCAGCAGATGAATCAATAATGAAAACAATCATCAGCTGCAGTTTTACAAACGTTCTGCAGAGTTGTGTTTGGCTGCAGAGTGAAAACATGACAGCTGCACAAACTGTCACTGGTCAGTTGTTCTGCACACAAGCGTTAATATCTCACTCCTTCATCCTGTAAAAGTATGATTGTTGTTCTCTGATGAAGGCTTCAGCCCAAAAGTCAAACAGGAAGTTGCGGACGAGGACAGATTTTTGCAGTAAATGAAAACATGGTGTTTTCAGTGGAAACATGGAGGAAGTCTGAGTTTGCACTCAGGTTTACAGTGAACAAATCTCTCTATGAGACAACAATGTGGGTGTACAACAAGTTAAGTCCAACCCTTCGGGCTGTAGACTGCAACACTCTTCTCACTTGTCTGTGGTCTGCTCTTAATGTCTCTTTGGAGCAACAATAAATTAATCGGAGCGGACAACGTGTTTGTCCTCCAGGCTTCATCTGGTTCGCTGTTGTTGGTGTTTGTGTGGAGGAGGAGGGCAGTTCTGAGCCGATCCGACAGACTGTTCCAGCCTCGCGGAGGTGTTGTGGCTCTAATTCACCCGAAAAACATAAAAATTCCATCAGTGATGTGAAATATTCTCTTAATAAGCACAGAGACTCGTGTTTCTGTGTGAGAGTCAGTGTGAGAGTCAGTGTGTGGCTCACCTGCTGGAGCATCAACATCAAAACCAGCTGCTGGGAAAAAAGACCAAAAGAATAACTCAATATTTTACAAACATGGACAGTTTTTGGTGCTGTCTTCAGTACGGTCAGGAATACTTCACACAGTTTAAATCATCAGTTTTAACCTCAGTTTGTCCTCTAACTTCAGTCACAGCAGTGCCGCTACAACCCCACGTACCGCGCCGCCAACTGCTCCCAGTACAGCTTCCTGCCTGACCAGACTGAGGGGACTCTGAAGGAGGGGGTCGCCACCATCGGACCCATTTCAGTGGCGATTGACGCCACACGGCCCAGATTTGCTTTCTTCAGAAGTGGTATGTTACACACTGCTAGACGCCACTAAATCTCCCAATATCTGACACACTGTTCCTTTAATTACTGGCTTACAAGTTTCTACAAAAGGTTTTTTTAAAGCATGAATATAACGAGATGTATTTGTTATTATTTTGACCGTTTCCATCAGGAGTGTACGATGACCCGAGCTGCACACAGAATGTGAACCATGGGGTGTTAGTTGTTGGCTACGGCACGCTGGACGGAGCCGACTACTGGCTGGTGAAGAACAGGTGAGATCTAGACCACACATACATACATACATACATACATACAGACATACAGACATACATACATACATATTCAGCTCCTGTATGTTCCTCCTCTGTGTGATGGAGGGAAGTTAAACAGGGAAGTCGGAGCTGTGTGGTAGAGAACACTGTGTCAACAGGCACAGAGGGGTTTGGGAGTTTTTGCTGATATGAGTTTAGTGGTTGAACCAGATTTAAAATCGCACAAACAGCTGTCTCTCAGGCAAATGTTAACTCACACTGTGAGGTCGGTCTGAATCACAGAAACAGTGTGTGTCATAGAACAGAAGGAGTTTCATTTCTCATCACTTATTGCATGAAAAACAACTTCCTGATCTTCAGGGTCTCAGCACGCAGCGTGTTCCTCCATAGGTTTCCTTTATTCTGCATGCAATAAATATTCCAGTTTTGCCCTTATTCTATAAAAAAAGATAATTATCCTACTCAGCTGTCTTTATTCCACTAATACTTCTGTTCACATGCAGCCGTGCATACTCTGATTAACCTGTCCTAACATGCTGTTTATGGCTTTAAAAGCAAGCCCCTCATTATTTGGCACTTTTTTAAATTCATTTCAGTTTGATATCACAGCTCCCCTGAGTTGATTGGAGGGTGATTCAGATCACCTGTTGCGCAGGGTGTGGGTACTGACTCCTAATGAAGAACTGAGAGCAGCTTGGTGCATTTCCTCTCTCGGCCAGTCAGCATGTGACAACGCCCTTTCTGAGGGCTGAAGAGGAAACTAACACTTAGAGGCCGTTTACACGTGGCCGGCCATTTTCATAAACGGACATTTCACCGTCTCCGTTTTCAAAAAGATCTTCATTTACACTTAGCCGTGTATATATACACAAGAGCACGCCGAACCTGTAGGTGGCAGTGTAACGAGAAGCTCAAGCCTTCCATGTATCCATTGTCACCATAGCAACATAGGTCGCACTTTTGACACAGGCGCAAGTTCCGGCGCGTACTGTGATGTCGGCTGCCTATAACTCCGTTTATCTCCGTTTATCTCAGTTTACATGCAAACGCGCAACCGAGGTTTTCCAAAATCTCCATTCTGGCCGGAGTTTTTAGAAAGACTCGTTTTCAGAGGAGAAATCTCCGTTTGCGTGTAAACGAAGGAAGATGTCTCCGTTTATCAAAATCACCGTGTACGTGTAAACGGCCTCTGATCCTTCCTCCATGTTGCAGACATTCAGACACACTCTGAGCTCCAGGCTCTTCTGAGAATTCAGTGCCGTCTTTTTCTGAGCTGTTTGAGGAGGGTTTCGTATTCTAAGACCAAAGTTGGGGGAATATTAAAAAAAAAAACCTTAATATGAGGTCACCTGCATCTGAGCTGTTCTTTGTGTTTTCATGCAAGAGTTTTGCTCACCAAACGATCACCTAACGTCCGTATTCTTTCTATAATGCTTCAGTTTATTGGTTTATGTCACTGAGACCCAATATAACCCACTAACCCCATTTATAACCCCCATTGGTTATTAATAGAAACACATCTTACTATATAATGAGGAAAACTCTGTGTGTGTGTGTGTGTGTGTGTGTGTGTGTGTGTGTGTGTGTTCCACGTTTTTCTCCTCACTGACATGGTCAATCCATGTGAAATTTGGCACAGTGGTAGAGGGTCATGGGAGGATGCCAATGAAGCAATATTACATCAATTGGCCAAAGGGGGGCGCTATAGCAACCGACTGAAATGTCAAACTTTGAATGGGCATATCTCATGCCCCGTATGTGGTAGAGACATGAAACTTTGCACAGAGATGCCTC
>NC_065511.1:44123221-44141950 GCF_006386435.1 Epinephelus moara
GAAACTGTCAGTGTGTCATTCTGTCAGTCAGTCATTCTGTCTGTCCCACGTTTTTCTACTCACTGACGTGGTCAATCTATGTGAAACTGCACAGAGGCATTGAGGACTGGCATAGGTAGAAAGTGACAAAGCTACCAATGGGTATGGACTAGTTTGTTCATTATTGTTAAGGAGGCATTTCCATTGTGACACTTGTGAATATTTTTTATAATGTGGTTGGGGCTGGTCCTCACACTTCTTTCCAACCTGTTGACATCCAGTCTTTTATGATGCTTAAGTTTGTTTCTCCTTGTGACCAGAAACGTGGGCTTTTCTTTTGGCCATGTGTTTCTACTCCAGCCCGGCAAACTGTTGGTTTGTGTTCAACGCACAGAGCTGACTGTAAACAGACAAGAGGCTGTGTGTCACAAAATGCAATTTAAAACCACAGTTGGCGTGCATGTTCCGAATGTGCTGTGTTAATGTCCACAGAATGCTGTTAAAACCAGAATAATGTCAGCATATTCCACATGTCCTAATCACAAAGTGAGTCTGAAGATTTAAACAGGATATGCTGTTTACATGACCTTTATCAAATTCATAATATTTCTATATTTAGAATAATATTGAAATAAAGTTGTGATGAACAAACACACATTAATCTGCTGCACACTGTCGTCCACCATCACCACCTCCATCACCACCTCCATCACCACCTCCATCACTCATGTGGAAACAGGGGAAAGTTACTTTGGTGCCGCTCTGAGCTGACTTTAGACATTTAGTTTTACCAACAGGTATAAGACTTCACTCTGAGTTATTTAAGCCCAGTCACCAGAGGGAAATGTTGGTATTGTACGTGGCGCTGGGCGATATGGCTTAAAAATAATAGTAATATTGCAATATTTTTGGGCTACATCACGATACGTGATATATATATCTATTTTAAAATCTCCTCTAAAGTCCAGTAGACTACTGAAGTACAAAATTATTAAATGAACTACAGTTACAAAAAAGTTAAAGTACTGTTATAATAAAGTTCAGTAAAGTATTGCTATTACATAAATCAGAACCACTGGTACTTTTATTCTGAAGCACCCGGCTCATCTCGGACAGGAAGTGTTAATGTTTGTGCTGTGAACTTGAAGCTTCCGGTCAACAGTTAGCTGTTAGCAGTTAGCAGAAAGTTAAACTGCCTTTGTGTCTTTAAACATGTGAGCTGGAAACAAACTAACAGCTCTCCAGTTTATATATTAACAGTATTTGCAGGTCACGCTGGTGCTCCATGGTCGCAAACTGTGACGCAGTAGTCGGGGTGTGGAGCCCTGCAGGTACAAAGACATGTGCAGCGGTGAACTGTTACTGTTACACTTTTAAACATGAGGATTTATTCACTGTGAGCTGAAAACACACCATGAGGCTCTCCAGTTTATATATTAGTAGTTGAAATTTGCGCTGGTGCTCCATGGTCACAAAATGTGGCTAAACAGTTGCGGCCCGGAGCCCTCGCACACTATCGCTCAGGAGAAAGTGATCTTTGTGTGTAACACATCATGTTTGAGTCCTTTTTTTTATGTGCCTGAGAGAAGATGAGAACTGAAACACTGAAGTGAGTCTCATGCCCGTGGCTTAAAGAACGTGACAGTTTATACTCAGTGTTCTGATACAGTCATTTTATACATCCCACGTGAGACAAGCCACGATACATTCAGTATGTATATGAATGAATACGTGACGTAGTATATGAGCTGACTCTGTTATCACGAGGTGGAGGTGGAGGGTAGTGATGGGATTTCTTGTTCACTTTGAAGAGCCGGTTCAAAGATGCGGTTCGTGCGTTCGGTTTTTGGTTTCATGGTTTTTTTTCCACTGTGTGTGTGTGGCGGGGGGTGTTAGTGGGTTCAACTACGAATCGCATTGCTGATTTATCACATCACGTGATCTGGATATTGTAACTTGGACCCAGAATAGACTCCGCAGATATAAGGTTTGGTACTAGCCCGTTTAATGTTTGTCTTTTAACTGTCAAGCTGCACTAGTGAGCGGCTGCACTGTCTCTCTCCCTCACAAACTAGTCTCTCTCAACTTGTTCCGGATCAAATAATCTGAAATTAATGGATACAGAGTAAATTAATGCAAAAAACAAATAAATTAGGAACTGGCTCGTTCACTCTAAAGAGCCGGTTCAAAGATTCGGTTCGTTGGTGAACGTCACATCACTAGTGGAGGTGGATGGTGTGACACCTCGGAGAGACGCCTGCCAGGCTGCAGACCACTGTTCAACACCAACAAATGACACATGAGGGCATTTCGAGCTGTGTTTGTGGGGACCACCTCGGGAACTCTCAGCCAAAACAGGATCTTTTTACGACAAGTGTTTTTTGTGCCTGAACCTAACCGCTCATTAACCACAGCGTAGGTGAAACATAAAGAAACATCAAGGTTCAACATGTGACGTGTAAAAGTCACATATCTGTACAGAGACTTACAGTGCCAACATTTATTCAGGCGACTGGGTTGAACAGTTAAAATAACAGTTTAGCTTGAGGTCAGATAATTCTTAACACTGAAAACAGTGTCTGCTGAACTGTTAGCATGACGTGCTGGTGATTGTTAATAAGGATGTTTATTAGTATCTGCTATTGTCTTTATTTTATTCTTTGTGTCTCTGCTCTTTGTGTCCAGCTGGGGCGTCAACTTCGGAGACCAGGGCTACATCCGGATGGCTCGCAACAAGAACAACCAGTGTGGCATCGCTCTGTACGGCTGCTACCCCATCATGTAGCTGCAGCTGGACTCAGTCTGCTCCTGAAGTTCCCTTCTCTTTGTGTATACGGTGTTTTTACACTTTAATTTCTCATCGATCATGAAACTTTATATTTCTACAGTGTTTTTAAAAATCTTGTTTTAATGTCACTTTATTCACCTTCACTGAACTCGTCTGGACTGTGTGTGTGTTTGTGTCTGACTGAATGTGTATGTGTGTGTTGGAGTGTGTAATAAAGAGAAAGATGTAATCTGTAATCTGTAATCTGTAATCTGTAATCTGTAATCTGGGCCTGTCAGTAAATATCAGATATATGTTTTGATGCCATGAAGCAACACTTTGTCACTGTGTTAAATGGAAACAGCCTGAGAGGATCTGTTGACTCTTTAGGGAAACTGGCTTGTTGGTCAATTTAGCTTTTACATGTTCGGACAGCAGGAACGCCAAAATCAATACACGTGTCTCTGGTTAATATCTCTGTCCTGTGCTCATGCTGATGTGATAGCATATCATGTACTCGCTGCCTGCAGGCCACATGAACATCGTCTGAGCTAGAAGAAAAGGGTGAAGGGTATTTTTTTTATTTTCTACACATCAAACATCAACAGACTTTTTACAAAAAGTCCAAAGATTCATTTTAAATAAATGGTTTAAGACATTGAGTTTATTTTCTTATTTTAAAGATGAGAAGATGCCACTGTCACATCTGTCTGTCTGACACAGACCTACAGCTCACAGCTGATTAACAGACACAGTTGGAGTCACCAGCTAAAGCTCACTAATAAACACTTCACTGTTGAGAGAAACAGTGCGTCAGGTTTAGTGGCGTCAGTGAGGAGTACAGATTACAACCAGCTCAAACTTTTCCTGGTCAGAATTCCATCAGTGTTCATTGTCAAGGAGGTTTTTACCTCCTGCTAACTACGGTGGCCGACACGAAAATACGATATAGAATCAGGTGCGACAGTACAGAGGGGGAACAAGCTGAGATCAAACAGACAAGATGTTGAATTATTAAATGGATAAAGAAATAATAAAAATAATTTGAAAGCCAGGGCTGTTTTTGTAAATCGTATTCATCTATTATGTTGAACACTTTGATTCCATTTTTGTTTTCATGCATTTTAGGACGTTCAGATAGGAAACAAACTCATGATGGAACACACCAAACCAGGTTTCACCTTCATACAGGAGCGTAGATAAAGACAGTGCAGGCTGTGCAGTTGGTGTGTGTGTGTGTGTGTGTGTGTGTACCTTATAACTAGACTACTACAGTGCACTGGGGTAACCAGTGGTAACCACTTTACGTCACTGCCTTCAAATATTCAGATTTGAGTTGATAAAACTTTCTAAGAATGAGAGTGTTAGCAGGAAGTTATCCTTCTTGTCATCCACGACGAGTCCAGAAACGTCCTGTTGAGAAAAGTTTTTAAGTTGGTAAAACTTTTGGGGAGAGGCAGACACCAAGCAACAAGGCCTCAGAAAACAAACACTGGAAAAATAAATGATCAATAGTTTCAGTGTCATCACAGAACACACCAATTATTGGTTTCAATAATAAGTGATTCTCGTAACAATTTGACTGGATGGATATCTAGAGCCAGTGTTTGGTTTGTCCGCTCTGGGCTACTGTAGAAACATGGCGGTGCAACATGGTGATGTCTGTAGACGAGGACCTGCTCCCTGTGTAGATATAAACAGCTCATTCTGAGGGAACCAGAACACAACCATTAGATTAGATTCCACTGAAATCCAACAAACTGGTGTTTTAAAGGACTAAAAGATTATCTGATAATAGAAATGATCACCAAGTTATGTTTTTTTGTGGGGACAAATGTACATGTTGTAAATATTGAGGGGGGCGTGTCCCCCCTGAAATCTACACCTGTGCAGGTCAAGACTTCAGACTGAGGCTGATACAGCTGACAACCTCATCCACCCAGTTCCATGTGCAGTGTAGTCAGAGGCCCCTGCTCCGTCTCTTTTGACTAAGGTGTCGTCGGCCTGAAAAATATCAACAACACCTGGTTGAGACCCACAAAACATCAGAAACACTCCAGTTGCCATAATAAATGTTGGCTTTGTACATTTCAGCAAACTACACATACGTTTAATTTGCACGTCATGATGTCACAGATATGTTGAAACTTTTGATTCAAGCGAGGCTGTGGTTAAAGCGTGGTTTGGTTGAGCCACAAAAACTTTTTGGTTAATGTTCAGAAAAGCTCATGTTTTGGTCAAAATACCGAGTTGTGGGAGCGCAGTCCTGACAGGAAAACAGTGATGCCTCAGTAAAAAACAAGTGTTCTTCATGCTTATAAAGCTGCTGGAAACACAGCGATGACTCAGTCAAAACAGTTTTGTTGTTTGTTAGTGTTGACATTGGTCTGCAGCTCGGCAGGTGTCGTGCTGAGGTCGCACCATCCCCTCCACCTCCTGGTGACAAAGTCAGCTCATGAGCTACGACACTTTAGAAACGCTGATATGATGCGTACAAACGTATTCGTAGTTTGTAGCAATGTACAATGCCACCATTTACCTTTGGCAGCTACACTGTGGACCCCGATCCACCCATGACACTAACTTTGTCAAAATGACATAAAAACTTTATGTTCACTAGACACAAAAACTCATCACGGTGAACTTGACAAACATTATTTTATGTTGAGTCAACAATTTTTGAGTTTTGAGTTAATTTGACTCAAATTTCTAAGGGTGAGGGTTACTGCAACCCTGACCCAGTTTTGTCTAATTAATTTAAGGCCATTAAACAACACTATCATTGTGCACTTAACATGTTGTGTCGTGTTGGGGCTAAGAGGGTGGAGTTTCCCAGTATGCAATGAGACAATGTGTTTCAGGCCATAAGCCGATTAAATGTGATTTAAATGTGTTGTAAATCACTGAGGTTACCCATCACACAGTGATTAATGTTTCTGTATTTCACAGTGGTTCAAATGGCTTTCAGTTAATGTGGTAAAAGACATTTTGCTCCATGAGTTCAGTCGTATACACAGTTAGTGACGTCCCGTCTGTATGGATATTAGAGTGTCTGACATAAAGTTGTGCTGAGGTGAATCTTTTTGTCTAATTCTTGCTATCGAGACACTTAATCCTGCTGCAGTATGTTTTGTATTGTCCAATAGAATAGAAAGAAATGTTAGAAAGTGTGTGTCAGTGTTGTTGAGTTCATATAACGAAGAATTAAATGCTTAAACAACAACAACAAATGTTAAACTGAAACTGATCCGGGTCATGGGACACTTTGATTTTGTTTGGTCACTAAAAACGTTTATGTTACTGTATTAAACTAAAAGTTTTGAGTGAAGCTGGTTCCAAAAAATTTAGGTCGAGAGAGCGAACATGGGTTTACTGTGTGAACTGTTCCAGAGAGTCCAAATCTGTGAGGCTGAATTTGGGGAACATTCATCTAAATTTTTGAACCCAGGATCCAGAATATTTGCATTTTGATGTTCAGAAAATAAAACGCTGCTGAGGGTTTAAATGTTTTCATTAAGAATCATTGCGGAGCTGAGAGACGCAGATATATATATATTCTGTATATTTCTCATGCAATGCGTCGACTTTAAAAGCAGCATCAGGGTTTATGAGTTTGATTTCTTGCACCTTTGTTGGATGAATCTGATTTAAGAGACTGCAAAATATTGGATAACAACATTTTTAAAAAATGCTGTTGAGTGTCGGCTCTTAAAAACCCAGAGCGCTCGGCGCTAACACCTCCAGCAGGGTCTGAATGAAGTCAACAGAAATCCAGTGTTGGGTTACAAATGAGTCATTTTTATTTTTTTAGTGCAACATCACAACAAACAATTTTCACATGAGGTATTCAAAGGGATTTTCTTTAGTTGTTGATACAAAATGTCCCACCATGATTGACGTTTAAAGTGTTGTGTATCTTTTTTTATTATTTTAAAGCCTTTGGTTGGTTAGCCACATTCATTAGTAAGTCTAACACATGGACAAGAATGGCACGATAAAGCATGGTGGGTCGAGTCCAAGCTGAGGAAACTCAGACTCAGTCAAATATAATATTTCCCTCAGCTCTTCCCCGGTTAAAGCTTTTTGTATGGATTTCATTAATTCCTACTTACAACAGTGGGATCAAACAGTATTTCAACTACACTAAACATTTTGGAAAAAACAGGGGTGGGAGGGGTGGCTTACAAATGTGGAAAAATAGCTTCTGTCTCCTCCGACCTTTTTTTATTTTTGGATGAGCGCTTGATTCTTGGGCTTTTCTGTTACAGCAAGTCACATGATTCTAGATTTCGGAAAACAAGGAATAGGCAACGTTGATTACAGCAAGATCCTCCTTGCCTGGATTGTCACCTCCTTCTTTTTTGGTCTTGAGAATGATTTTCTTTATATACAGGACATGGATCGATGGGACACTCTAGCATACTGGACTTAAGCTTTGGCTGGACGGAGGCCTCGTTCGGCTCCTGGTACGGATTGATTCCAGCACATTTGGTTTGGAGTAAAAGGCATGAAGAAGAGACGGATGGACAGACAAGATAGATAGATAGATCGATAGATAGATAGACAGACACCCTGACAGGATGGATTCTTTGGTTAAGGAATATCTTTGCCACACAACATCTCACACAGTTGAGGTAGATGGGTAAAGTCTTCATGTACACACAGGGGACAGGGCGGGGACAGACGGACGGGGGACACTGGGGTTCACAGAGTCAAAAGACTTCCATCTGGAGACACTGCCTCATGTCAGTTTCTCAGTTCCAGCTCAACATAATACTGTTTCAATGCAACATAAATAATCAGCACATCAAACCCCACTGGTGCTTTTTGAATCCTCTGAGTGCTACGGTAGCTCTGATAGGGAACTGCTAAAACTACCCAAGATACATAACGATTCAGCAGTTACCCATCAATCTTTGGTTGTTTTTTTGGTTTAAACATTATCAAAAAATGACTTTTTTTTTTGGTCTTTTTCTCTTTTTTTATTCTGAAAGTATATAATCGCTTTCAGTTCCACTATTTCATCATCATCATCATCCTCGCTCCCCTCAGAATCACTCTGCGACGGCCTCGGCTGCCAGACTTGTTTCAGGGTCAAGTTTCTAAAAGAGCCACTAGGGGGTGCCGCAGGCTAAAATGGCACTGCTGATCACCTGCAGCAGCCAACTGGAGTCACTCCTCCCTCCCTCCCTCCCTCCCTCCCTCTGCCTCCCATCTGTACAGAAAGGGAAGAGCTTCCCTGCTTGACACGGAGCAGAAGGTGGCTCAATACAAAAAGCTCTGTCTCCATTTTGGGCTCTGAGTCACAGAGACAAAGAGAAACCTGAAAGGTGTCACCTCAGCTTTGATACAATGACAGTAGTGAGCAGGGGTCGGCAGAGGAACCTCCCAGCTCTTTTATTTTTTATTTTTGTCCCCCTGTACAGACTCAACCGCACACCCCCACCTCCGCCCCCCCCTCGCTCTCAGCATGCTTACAATTGTTGCTCATTAAAGTTTAATTCAGCTCCATGCCCCACTACTCCAACACCTCCTATTCCTCAAACAACCCCCCTCCCACCTCTGCTACACACACACACACACACACGCACACCACTACCACCATCCTCATTCTGGATGATTCAGCCTCCTCTCTGATCTCCCCCCGCCCCCTTTGAATGCCCCCTAAAGCCCACAGGTCTGGCCAAGAGCGGACCCCAGACCAGATACCCAGAGAGGAGACGGGATGAAAAAAGCCTCCCCTTTGAAGTCCGCGAAAAAGTCGATGGCCTCTTTCATGACCGCCCGTCTTTCAAGTGCACGCTGTGAAGGGGGCCCTGGCAATCCGCCCCCTTCCAACGTTAAAGACAGAGAAAGAGAGAGACGGAGAGATGGAGGGAGAGGGTGGAAAATGGCCAAGCTAGCCTCGCCACTCTTTGGCAGCATTTACGCCGGGGTCAGAATCAGATCTGCAAAGATTCTCTCCTCATTTAGGCATTCACAACGCAGCAGGCTGGAAAACCAAATCACTTGTCCCTGTGCGAGCTGCTGAGGGACCCAAACAACCCGAGAGAACCTGGACCAAACTGCAAGAACCCCACATGATCAGGAGTGAACCCTGACGCTCTTTTTTACCAACATGGAACGGGTTCAGTTTCGGTTCGCACACCTAATGTTGAACCAGTCGGAGCATTTCAACCAACAACAAATTTGTTCCCAGCTGGATCCAAAAAACAGCAGGTTTTACTCAAATACAAATATGACAGGGCGTGTCATTCTCTGCATGTTGTACTAAGAGCAAGGAGTCTAACACATCTTCTACGTCTTCTTATCGTTAATCGTTGGTCCATGCTTGGTTCTTTTTTGGATAAAATCAAATTTCTGACAGAACAAACGTTTGCAGCTAATCAGTACAATCCGCCATCTTGCTACTGCTGTTAACTTCCATTGTGCAACAGCCTCCGTCAATGACGCATTTTTGATTACAATGGTTCTGCTCAAAACCGGTGGAAACAAGGGCTGGTTTGCTGGATAGCACCAGATTCCAGTAAAGCTGAACGTAACCAGTTCAAGAACCAGAGTTAATTTGGTGGAGAAGAGGTAACAGAGGGCCAGAAGCAACACAATCTAAGATTCTTACAAAATGAGGAGCTAACTTTTTTATAGCCCTTCTCCACTAAAATCAGAGCATGTACGCTACATTTTTAAACATGGGAACATCAGCTAAAAATAGGTGATAGACTCCTTTCTCACTGCCGGTGACCAAAGCTGTGTACATGACTCTGCTGCAGACGAGTACACCTTTCTGTGTGTTTGGTGTGTCACATTCAGTGTCACAAACAGGCCAGAAAACAGGTTAGTAAACAGTAGAAAGCAGCATGGCGGCCAGTGAAAATGTTATGGTGGTTACTTCTTTTCATGTATTTCAAACATATTCAGTCTCTGTTTCAATCTCAGACGAATGTGGATCGATGTTTTAGCGCTGCTTGGGTGGAGACAAGGCTCGTCACTGCATCTCCCTGGTTAAGGGGAAAAATTAGCGCCTTCATTTCTATAAATGCCAATCGTAGCCGGAGCCGTGACTATCATTTGACTCGGGTGTGAAGTCTGATCGTAACCTTTCCCACAACATTAAACAGCCAAATGTACGCGGGTGTTAACGAGTTTTTTGTGCAGTGGAAAAGTGGCTTTAGACTTTTAAAGGTCCAGGGACAAAGTCTACGATCGCAAGAGGCCTCAAACCAAATCAGAGATCCAGAGAAGATGAAGAACAAACCAGAAACACCCAGAATGCCAAGAACGAACCTTAAGACCTTTAGAACCCAGGGAACAAAAATCCAAGAAACCCAAGAAGACCCCGGGAGCACACCTTCAGAACCCCGAAGGTCCAGGAGCGAACCCTAAGAACCCTGATGGAACTGAGACAACTGTCAGAAGGCTTGGCATGTGGAGGACGGTGAGATCACACTGAGTCGGACATAGACAGGAGTGTCTGCACTGCACTGGGGAGGGGGGCAGGTGAGGGACATGGGGGGGGGGTCACAACCATGCATTTCCCCAGGCAGACACACAGTGCGCATGTTTGCATGTGACCCTGAAGGACTCGCACTCGACAGGGCCTGCAGACGGCGCTTTAAGTGGGTCCCCAGACACTTGACACACTCCGCCAGATGGCATTGGTCTGAACACAACTTTACAAGCAACCTGTGAACCTATGGGATGCCACATCATCATCATCATCATCGTTATTATAATTATTGTTCTTATTATTCATAGTATTAATTATAAATATTATCACAACATTCAAACAAGCTTTGGCCTTGGCGTTAAGAGCTGACCGCAGAGACATTTGCAAGAGTAAAGAAATCCCCATTATTCCACAAAACCAAACGAAAAAACCAAAACCAAAGGCCAGGCCTTAGAGAGAGAGAGAGAGATACGCAACATCACTGGGTGGGTCGGGCTGGACGGGTCGGGGTCGGGTCGGGACCAGGGTTTGGGAGTCAGGCCGTACATTCAGGGAGGCAATGTTAATCTTTGGTATTACGATGGGATTCTACAGCTAAAAGTGCCCATCAGAAAAAGTACTCAGTTCACACAGACATACAGAGCATCGTTAAATAAATACTTACAGTATATAGATAGCATAAATAAATAACCAAATAAATAGAGAGGAAAGAAAAAGGGAAAAACAATAAATACACAAATGCAGTAATAAATACATTGATCAGATCAGCAATTGCATTTGAAACGTTCTTGGTTTGATTTAACTATTGGCTATAAGGAGGCATGTTAAAGCCTTTCCTTTGTGGACCAAAAAAATGACCTTGTACGTCAGCAGGGCTGAAACAAACTGCCCCGCACCTCCATCGTGTTTCTATAAATAGAGCGATGTGCTTGAAATCTGTACAAAAAGGGCTGAAAGAATCACATTCCTCCATTTTCTAGACATCTGTAAAAAAAAGATTTCGTAATGGAGCAGAGGTGTGTACAGTTGTTTGGAAATGAGTGGAAAAAAATACTACAATGTCACTATACATTGTGTCGGGTGAAGCTCTCCCCCGTGGAGCCTTCGTGTTCAGAGGTTGTTCTTCATTTTTTCTTTTTTTGGCTTGATTTCGAGTCAAAAATGGCTGAAGAGCTTTCACTCGAAAGCTCGGTGAGAGTCTTAAAGCTAGACGTTGCACCAACAAGTCTGTTTCTGCGTCCTACTTGTGTTTATTGATTCTGTCCTGGCGTACGGCGAGATGCACTGCGCCCCCCCCTGAAAACTCTGATTCATTCAAGGCGGGACCGTCTTCATAAAATACAGGAAAGGCTCCTGTTGATGGTGAATGATTGACAGCTGGGAGTCACGGACGCTACACAGCCCTCCTGATAATTCCAGGCTCTGAACTTGGAACAACGCCATCCAGTCCTGGGAACCATCACCATGGAAACACATGCTAAGAAAGGAGAATTAGGTTCTTCAGGAAAAAAAAGAGAAGTAAAAAAAAAGCCTTTTCTTCCTCTTTCGTCTTGATTCACGAGGAAAAACAGGACCATAAGAATGTCGGGGGAGGATTAACATCTTTGGATGATGGTGAACACTTTTGATTAAGAAGTTACACGATGGCGCTCTCCACGTGTGAGCAAACGGCACCTCTTGATTCTTCACGTTTGGAGAGATGAGTATAGATTTGAAGGTACACCAAAATATGCTTCCTCCTGATTTGTAATACCCTCATTATCTCTAATCTAGATAATCAAAATAATGCGATGAGATGGTGTCTATGTAAGGGTGTGACTCTTCTTTGAGTCAAATCATCTTTGCACCCTTGACTATACAAGCAGGACCTCCCGTCCTGCGCTCATATCACTCTGGGTATCACCCCCTTCTATTTCAAGGGAGTGATCGACTTTGGTTTGGGAAAATGCTTCATCTTCATAAAATCATCTATAATAGCTGGCTCCGTCGCTCCTTCTGATAACGAGGAGGACATTTATTACGGCTGATCTCTGCCTAGACCAGTCTATGTGCCCCCTTGCTCCCTCAGCGCCCTCCCCACCGCGCCTCCTCGGCGGTCCGTCATCACGCCGTGCTGCAGGACACTGCGGAGGAGGAAACGCTGGAGCCCGAGGAACCCGTGGAGGAGGGACGGCCCTCATCTGCCCACTTGTTGACGTTGCGTCGGCGGGCGTTCATGAAGAAGTTGCTGACAGTGGAGAGCTCCAGGCCCAGCTGCTGGGAGATGGTGACCTGCAGCTCTTTGGTCGGGCGGTGGTTCTCCCTGAAGATGGCCATGAGCGTACGCCGCTGCAGGTCTGTGAACACCAGCCTGGTGCGCTTCGGGCCCTGGTTGCGCTCCAGCTTGCTCTGCTCCTGCTCCTTCCGCTTGCAGGCTGCAGGCAGATGGATAAAAGATAAATTAAAAAGGGAAAGGGGAAGCAGGTTAGCTAACAGACTGGCTGGCTAACTAGGACAAATGGATTAAGCTGAGGGAAAGTGGATTTGTTGAAAGAAAACAGATTAGCTAAGCAACTTTGATTAGTTAAAAGAGATGAATCAGCAACTTGTTTCATTGTGCAGGAATCAAGATGTTCAACCTATCACGTCGTGTTGCCAGAGAGCTGCTGGGATAAAACAGATAACTACATCCAGGCCGGAGCTCTTCATGGCTTTCATTACGCTCCTCTGGAAAACACCGTGTGCATTTTTACTTGCATCTGGCCTGAAGATAAAATGTGGTGTTGTCATGCACTGACAGAGGCCATGTCTCCCAAAAAAAAAAAAATCAAACACACAGTTTGCAAAAGAACCAATAACACCTTTTTCTTTTGTCACTTCTGCAGCTTATTAAATCGATTAAAGAACGCGTGGCGTCTGGCTGTTTTACATTTATAAACTCACAACAGAAACATCACAGATTACTGAAACACTAACTTTGTTTCAGCTGCATTTACAATAAACTGATGGATAAAGTTTCCATATTTAAGTCAGACTCTGCCTCGCCTCACATGCTGTATTTCCATATCTGTTTCACACCACAGAGGGAAAATTAGCTCAGTGTCAAAGTTCTCTGTGTTCAAACTTTTTAATGGGGGATGGGGGTGATGAAGTCTTGTGGTAATTTGTTTTTTTAATGCCAGACTTGCTTACACCAACCACTAAATAAAAACTCAGGGTCCAGGTTAAACACCACTGTAGCTGCGGCAGCCTGCCCAATTATATAATCAATATTTCCTCACGAAAAGTCTGAAATTTAAAAAAAAAATCCTGCAAAAAAAAAGAAAAGAAAAGAAAAGCCAGTTTTGTTGAGTGAGAAGAGAAATAGCCTGCTGTGTGTGGGCTGAGCTCAGATCCATTTTGAGAATCAGACGAGCATTTTAAATTCAGGCTGCATGATCCTCTCTGCATATCCATCGCCAAACCTTTCACCTCCAACACGCTGTAATTCTGTATTTACAGGAAACACAACACCAACCTCTGCCTTTGTGTACCGAGCCAACTCCCCCCCCCCCCCGTCCATCTCCCTCCACTACCTCTCTTCCCTTTCCCTTAGTGGACACTTCAACATCATTAGTTTCTCATAAAAGTCATTTACATGTGGCGGCAGTGAGTGAGTAATAATCACTTTAGGGGGAACTAATTTATTTTCTATTAAAGGCGGGTTACGTCAGGGGTGAGTGAAACAAGCAGAGTCGGCATTGCCCGCGGTGTTTAGAAGCCTTAAGTGGACTAAAACATATTTGGGGGAGTCGTGCAATTACCTAAATGCACACTTTTAAGAGGTTTCAATCAGCACTGTGCGGCTGAGCGACTGTTTTGCTGATGGTATCAAACGCGTTTCTAAGTGTAAGCATTGGTGTATGTGCAGACAACACAACAGGACACACACGCACACACACACACACACACTAAGGGAGGAACGGTGCATTGGTGCCGATGCTGGGCTCTTATTGAACACTGGCCTGGAGGCCTGGAAGCTGTAAACAACAGTGTTTTTCTTACCGACTGTGCCGTAATGTTTTTAAACTGTCCTTTTATTATTTAGAGTTAAATCAGAACTGATGATCTCCATGATATTTGACATGATTTTAAAACATCTTTATGTGAAATCATTCTTGTGCTCACAATAACTCAGGGGTGTCCACAGCCTGTCCTCTGAACGGGGGCCAGATTAGATGATGTAACAATACCTGGGGGCCTGCTGCTTCTCACATCGTATGGATTATTAAAAACACAAATGACACAAACGCAGCTGTGAAAGAGTTTAACTTTCCACCGCTCCTGAAAGTGGCGGCCGTCGCTGTCGACTTTACGCTTCTTTGCCGACGTTCATTTGCTTGTTTATCGTCTATTTATGAAAAACTATTAGGGACTGTTAGTTATTTATGAGGGGGGAGGGGGTGGTGCAAAAAGAGGGAGGCATGTCAAATCATTTTTAAGCACTGCGAAGGGACTTGTGTTTTTATTTTGGTTTAGGGGAGGGGCAGACAAGTCTGAACGGTTGTGTTTTGTGTTTATTTCAATGCTGATTTTTAAAGAAAATATTAACTATATAAAATATAGTTTTAACGATGTAATTTTGGCAGGTTTTCTCTAAAAATCCCCAAAATGACAGCTAGAAACTGTAAAATCAGAAATTATCATTGGATTTTCAAATTTCCAACAGTCCTTAGACACATCATGTGAGACAAACGCTTCCAACTAAATCTGATCTTAAAACAGTGATTCAGTTTGTCTTCAACTTTTAACTTTCAAACATCAAAGGGTAAGTTTTAAACATCTAATAACTAATTTGTGGTGGAGGGAGGGTCATGGATTTTCTGTCCGTCACTATAAAATATTCGTAGTTTCACAGAGTGTTATATCCCAGCCACCCCTCTACTTTGATAAGTAGAGAACAGTCCCTTAGTTCTGCCTGCATGGTTCTTACTCGGTGCTACAAACTGTGATAGCTTTGCCATCGTGAGGTGAACGGAAAAAATGCAAAGTGAACTTTTTGACTAACCAACATGTGTGCAGTGGGTCACATGATTAATATTTTGAAAGACAAGTCGTGGGCTGCTTAAAATCATGATTGGCCCCCGAGCCGCACTGTGGACACGCCTGCAATAAGTGAAGAAATCTCCCAAAACAGAGACATAATGTTAACCGGTTCAAGAAATGGAAAAATCCTCAAATCCAGCAGCTTTCCCATAAACGTTGGAGACAGTGTGGAGGTGATGAGGTGAGTCACATCATGTTTTCTGGACCTGCAGAGGTTAAAACTGTTTCGGGGAAATACCTGAGGAATCATGCAGCAGGTTCTTGGGTTCTGACATGTGCGTCACTTTATTTGAACGACCTGCCTGAAGGACTAACAGGAAATGACAGATACTGATTGAATATATTTACAGTAGCAATCACTGGTAAATGACTACGAGTCGACCTGCCTCCAGAAGATAACTGGCTTATGATCATCAAGAGATTCATGAGATGGAAAGACCTGAATGACTTTCCCACTATGGTTGCAGTGATATACTGGTTTTAAGGTACACCGTGATATTAAAATTGACGCTTATCACACCGTGTATATTTGCTTATCTGTGATACTGAACCAATGTAAATGTTTAGTTATTTTCAAAAGGGAGACTTCTTACACAAACTTTCATTTAATAAATGGTTTCATGTTGGGTTTCAGCGGTCAGTCTGAACTTTATCTTACTTCCTACACAAACTTTCATTTAAATATTGGTTTCAAATTTTAGTAATTTGAAATAAACAGTAATAAAAGTTTGTTCAACTAAAAATTAGCCCTCTGTCTTCATTCCTTTAAGGTTAAGAAAATAAGAGAAATCTCAGACCACTGCAGCCCTGTCTCCTGCTAAACTGAGAAATGATTTCTACATTGCAACATGGACAAAATGGACAAC
The DNA here is from genome assembly GCF_006386435.1 of Epinephelus moara. NCBI lineage: Eukaryota > Metazoa > Chordata > Actinopteri > Perciformes > Serranidae > Epinephelus > Epinephelus moara. Next base: position 44,139,345 of record NC_065511.1, read on the forward strand.
ACATTTCTTGGAATAAGGAACATGTTTGCTGGTTCGCCTCCCTTTAATCCCTTTAACTGCTTTGATAATTAAGGTAAATTACATGTAAAGTATTAAGTGCTGTGGTCAGGCCTCCTGTTTACAGCCCTGACTGTTATAAAAACAGAGAATGATCATGTTCTGTTTTCTTATAAAAAAAGGACCAAATAAAATTTAAGTGGCAAAAAGACAGAAGCTGCCCTCAGGTGGAAACGTCTTTAAATAATCTCACTGCACTGGCAGATTTCTTCAGCTGTAAATGAGCTTTATGGTCCTCTATTATTGAGCACGATGACTTGATTAGATGGAGATATCAGCCAGCAATAACCTTGAAATCCAATATTTCAAACCTTACCACTCTCAGAGACACAATCCCATCACACATGCTGCAAACATATGAAGCAGAGACGGTGCCTTTTGCTCTGAGAGCGGCGCTGACATGTTGGATTGATTGGCTTACATGTTCCCATTGAGAACCATCGCACACAGCCAGGGCTGATGTTTACTGTATGACCCGCTCTTCACTCCTCAAACTCACAGCAGCAAATTTCTCTCATTAGCAGAGCGCTTGAGAAATAAGTGTGACCTTACTGCCGTCTTTTCCACACGAGTGCCATCAACAACAGCAGCACCAGAGGCGGGCGGGGAGCCGTGTGTGTGTGTGTGTGTGTGTGTGTGTGTGTGTGTGTGTGCGGCACCGCTGGACTTTGATTGCCCTGACATCCAGCTGAGTTTCTGAAACTTAAGCACTGGACTGGACATGAATAAATCTGGCCGTGATTTCCCCGTGTGCGTCCTCCCCTGAATCATTATCTGAAGGAAATGTTTGGACTCGGGGATGCACCCTTGTCAACTGGAGATTACAGGTGCCTGTTAGCTTTTAGGCATCCAGAGCTCGTTTGCATTTCTGAGAGTTATCGAACCACGTCTCATTAAAATCTGAACAGGCCAAGATGTCAGCCGCATGTCAATATCACTACAAGTGAAATAATTTTTTTTCTTCTGAATGCTACATTTTTCACGGGCGTTACACCATCCTCACCATCAATATTTGTGGGCTGGGGGCTGGGAGGTGGGCTGCAGCTATACAAGGTGTATACAGTGGTGCACTCTCAGCTCATGTACTAATGAAAGGAATGACATGATAGTGCTGGCTGGCTTGCTTGTAGCGTGGATTTATGGCTTGTTGGAGGAGTCGGGGTGTCCTGCCGCTCTCCTCCTCCTCCTCCTTGCCTCCATCCCATCTTCGGCTCTCTGCCTTACTGACGATCATAACGCCGACCATTAAGTAAATGCTTCCTTATGCTGTAATCATGTGTAAAAGGCTCACAATTACCATGCTATAAATCCCCGGCGCTGGGGCTACTCCTGGAGACATAAATATTCCCCTATAGGCTTCTTATGATCGTGGGAACAGCCCCTAATCATGATGTATGCCCCTGTCTCGTGTTGCTGAAACGTGATCGAAAGCCCTTTCCCTACCCCCCGGCGTCTCAACCTACACCCCCCCTCCCAGCCAGAACACCCCCCCAACACCCCCACCCTGCAGCCCCCAGCCCACCCCCTGCTGATTTCTTGGGCCAGGGGCTGATAGAAATTATTGATTAAATCTGTGCAGCTCAGACTCCTCGACCCACAGAGGCTGGTTAACCCCTTCAGCGCCAGAGTGGGGGGAGCTGCAAGAGCCAGATAAAAAAAACACAACAACAAAAAAAAACAACCCTGTTTGTAGGTGCTGCTTCGCCGAGGCCTGTTTACGATTCCTGATATGCAAATGGAATCGGCTGTGACCTTTGAGCCTCGCTGGTAGAATGTGAACTGTACGCAGCGAGGGGTGGACGAGGCTTTGTGGCTTTCATTACTGTGGGGGTGGTGCAGGCACTGGAGCCGACACGTAAACCGCATTGACCTTTCTTATTCATTTAGACCTTTAGTCAAGGGCTTCGGCCATCATCTTTAAAGTTATAGGCTCTGATCCCCCACTCCTTGACTTTAAGTGTCGGAGCACGGCTGTGTGGTCTTTATCCTGCCTCCTTCTCCGACTAAATCCTGATTGCCTCCTCCACAGCCTGAGGTTGGGCTAGAGATGCATCTCATATACAGTGCAGTAATCCATAGAGCATACACACGCACACACACACACACACGAAAACAAGATACTGCGGATAAATCTGAGGGATCACCTCCTCCGTGTTTTAGCAAAATGTCTCTGCAGAAAGACAATTATTTGAAAAGACAAAATGGCAGCAGCTACATCCCATAATTACCGAGCATCCAGACTGAGCGAGCTCTGCAGCCCTCCATATATCAGAGACACAGTTATGGAAATAACTGGGTGCTGCTGGCTGACACTGAAGGGCCTTCTATGTATTTAAGCGAGTGCTGCATTAAGGAGGATCATCTTAAAACTTGAGGCGTGAAGCAGAGAGCACTTGAGCTATCTTCAGACTGAGTAGCACAGGGCACCGCGCATTCTAATTCCAGTCTCGATTCGCGGATGCGGCCGAGGTGTGTGTGGGCAAGGCGTGCTGCTCTTTCCCATGGAAATCAATAGAGGCTTGTAATTAAACAAAAGGGGGTTGGCCAGG
>NC_065511.1:44142450-44163058 GCF_006386435.1 Epinephelus moara
AACTCTGACACTGATTCCCAAATCTACAAAAAATAAACAGCATGGTAATTCACAGTCTCAAACCATGTGTATGTAGTAACACAGCTCTCAGACATGTCACCTGACCCGACTAAAACTAAATATATAAAAACTAAATATAATGATATAACTTAACGAAACTGAAGAGAAATTATCAAAGCTTAAATAAAAACTATATAAGAATTCAAAACTTTTCTGTACAAACGTGTGTTAACTGCGTCTCTTCACTAAATGTTGTCACAGCTGTTCATGACGTCACTCACCTCAGCTGCAGAGTTCATAAAGTTATATCTGGCCAAAGAATCAACATTTCCTGACTCTGACACATTTTTACATTTTTCAGCTTTTCAAGTTTTGCACTTGAGCGATAGCTGAAGCCAGTGATACTCAGTTTGAAGCCTGTGGGCCAAACCTGGCCCCTGACACGGTGCTGGCTCGACCAGTCGTCCATTTGCTTTAATGTACTCAGAGTGCATTAACCCTTTGAAACCCGAGCACATTGGTTTGGCTTCTTTCAGAAAACATGAGACGAAGGCCACGAGCAGCCAAAGAAGAAATTAAAAACAAGAAAATAATTTTCTTTTCAAAAGAAAAGAAAAAGAAAGTTAAAATCAAACAAAGAAATGAGCTCAAAAATTCTAATCATTTGGTTTTAAGTATGTTATAATAATAATCATAAATATGTTTTTTTCTGAGCTTTTTTTTAAATATTTATTTAATTCTATTAATTTGTCGCCCTCTGTGGAGCATGTCTCACCCAGCTGCCCATCGCCTTTGTTCCCTGTGTGTTTGAAATAAATCACACCGGTTTGTTTCAGAGGTTCAAAGGTTTCAATGCTTGTTAAAGGCGTCTGAAGGCAGCACAAGAAAAGTGACGTCGCTCCAGGTTTCAAAGGGTTAAAAAGCATCTAAAAAACAGAGGACCCCGCTGATAGAAGTCTGGGCCGAGCCCTGAAACTCCATGAACCCTAGAGACGGCCCTGCGTACAGCTGTGAGGGGCTGCAGAGTGGACGGATGAATAAGTCTTTATTTATACATGTTATCTGATAGATACTATAAGAGTGGCCCCCGGCCCCTGGCCTCCTGTCATTGTGCAGAAGTGGCCCCTGGGCAGAGCACGTTGTCAGGTCTCTGAGCTGTTACACGAGTATCCTCTGATAGTTTAATCAGACACACAGTTTGTGTGTGTTCACACACACTGAATAAAGCTGATGTAGAGAAACCTACTTGTACATCTGATGTCGAACAAACTTGAGGTGTGGGATCTCTGCTCGGTTCTCGATCAGTCTCCACACATCCTCTCCGTAGGACTCATTGATGTAATCGTTGACTGCTTCCAGGTACAGGCCGTACATCTTCAGAGGGTTGGAGACCTCCAGACCGATGCCCACGTTAACTGCTCAGCTGAGGAGACACAGAAGAAGAAGACATCACGCGTCATCAGCACTTTAAATCATCACAGCTGAAATCCACCCTGCTCTCAGAGGACACATCTGTGGCTCCGGCTCCTCGTCAGATTAAAACAAGACATTATTTCTGTCAGAGCCTGAACGAGAGGCTGCTCCATCCACCTGCATGTGTGAGAAGGAAATGTGCTTTTACCTGAGTCACACACAACCTCACGAACCCTCAGATGACCTCGTCAGACAGCAGCTACATGTGAGCACACAGCACATGGATTATTTCAGTATCTGTGGAGAGTGTAAAGGTGAAAGAGAAGTCTCCTTACCTGCAGTCCCTCAGTGCTGTGAAGTCCTGCTCTGTCAGACGGTCAGTGCCGCAGCATCGCTCCCTGCTGAGAGCGCCCACCTGCAGCTGACATGTGCACTCTCCCCTGACACTTGGCTGTCAGGTCAACAGGTGACCTGGGCAGGAATAGCAGCAGCGAGGCGTGTTGGTGGCAGGTCGTGGAGAACATGTTTTTCAGCAGACACACACACACACACACACACACACTGCATCTCATCTGTGTGTGTGTGTGTGTGTGTGTGTGACTGTATATGGGAATCCCTTAAAAACACACATTTAGCTGGTGTGTTATGTAAACCGCAGCGCTCAGTGTGAGGCTCATTATCCAAAATTAGCCTGTTCTCCTTTGCAACAACTCATTAGGGCGACCAGGTTTCTCAGCTAATTACCTCAAATTAGCATAATTGCGGTCAGGTGCTCGTTTAACTGACAGGCTCTGTGAGGAGATTGGCGTTTGAAAGGTTTTGTGTGTTTGTGAAGTGAAGCTGAATAAATCTCTTCACAACCTGCAGCCCTCCTGTTCACGCTGACGCTCAGGGACGTGTAGAGAGAAGGGGGCTGAGGGCCCTCGAGCACCGGGCCCCCTTTGACCCCCTGATGTCCAACGTCCAGAGTCGAGACATCACACTGTGTTTTGTATGAAATCCAGTTCTGAAACAAACTGAAGGATCCTACTGAGCTTTATGTCTGTGTGCAGGTGATCGTCAGGACATGTTTCCTGTGTGTGTGTGACGTGTCCATGTTTCGCTGACATGTGTTCAACCACAAGGCTGTAATGCTAGTTTTTATTTAAAAAGGAGATCTGAGGTTAAAATATAAAATAATCATCTTTGACACGTCATAAAAAATCTCAGCTGACAGTTTCAGTGGATTTGTCTCATCGATGACTCTGAGTCTGACCTTACACAGGTTAATGTGACGTCACTGCACAGTTGGTGAGAACTAAAAAGGAAAGCGTCCTCAGGTCACATTGACACACATTAATAATATTAATTATTATTATATAATATAATCCCCTCCCCCACTCATAACATACTAATATTGAGATCATGAGCAGACAAATATCAAACAGCACTGCGCCCGCACAGGAACAGACGGAGGTGTGAGCGCAAATATACAACTTCACATATAAATACTCAAATGTGGATCAGAGGAGTGAGCTCCTGTCAGCAGGTGAAAAAACATAAATAAACTAGTCCATAGCCATTGGTAGCTTTGTCACCTTCTACCTATGCCAGTCCTCAATGCCTATGTGCAGTTTCACATAGATTGACCACGTCAGTGAGTAGAAAAACGTGGGACAGACACACACACAGAGTTTCCCTCATTATATAGTAAGATGCATATAAATGAGATGATGTCACATAAAGCTGATAAAAAAACAAACTCTTGAGTTTAAAGCAGAAGAAAAGCATACAATATGGGAGTGCATATAAAACAGTGACACTGAAACAAACAAGTTTAAATGTACGGACAGTGAAGTTCAGATATAAAACCATCAAAGAAAATTAAAGGTCGACCTTCTTGTAAAAGTGAGTTTAAGGAGAAACTCAAAGCTTCAGCAGTCTGATGAAAATTTTTTAGCCTCTGTGTTCAGGATGAGGCTGATTATGTCCATGACAAATTATATGTGATTTTTTTGAACAGTTATTGATGAATTTAAAGGTGAATTCAGCTCAAATGACGTTAAAACATTCATAAGTTTCTCATATTTATTTATCAGCACTTCTCTGATGTCTGATGATGATGCAGTTTGTTGTCAGATGACATGTTGCGTTGTGTTTTAATATGACAGCTTGTGCTTTAAGTGATGGTGGTGTTTAAATATATTGTTCCATGAGTCTCATTAACCCTTTAAAAGCTCTGTGCACACACGACCCTGCTGCACCGTCTGATCACTGCAGACTGAAATCTGACATTTAATAAGACTCATAAAGTTTATTTGTACAGCACTTATCAAAAGCAATTTTACAAAGTGCTTTACACATAAAATCACAACAATAAAACACACACACACACACACACAGATTAGACTTATAAGAACAGTGGATAATTAAAAACCATAAATACAACACAAAGGAACATTTTAAAAGTGATGAGTTAAATTTTTGTTTTATTTTATTTTATTTTTTAACACTTTATTTATTCATTTCATTCATCATTCAACAGTAAGACAACCAGAACACAAACACAAACACAAACACACACACACACACACACACGCACACCAACACACAGAAAAAGAGACGCTGACAGGAAACAGGTCTGATTGACAGCTCTCACACACACGTGGTCTGAAGCTGCTGTGACAGAGATGGTTTCTCATTATATTCATTAAAGTGTGATTAAACCTCCCAAATGATCCCTTCAGAATAAACCATAGCTTCTGTGATTGAAGACACATCATGACTTCTTGACCTGCTGTATGAAGGACAGGTGGACAGGCAGCCTTCATCCAATGAGCATTAGCCTTCATGCTAACGATGACGTAAATGCAATCACATTTGGTTGGTGTGAAGTGACACCAACACCAAACAACACTGACGCAGTTCAGGATCTGTTGTGTCTTACAGGTATATGAGGATACCTCAAATATCGAGGTCCAAAAGTTACGTGACGAGTTACATGACCAGAACTTGTGGCTCGTTGTTGCAGGAGCTCATTTGCATCGAGGACAGATGTCGTTAGAGATGAAGAACGTTTCTGACAGTTTAGCTTTAGTGACGTAGAGACGGGGAAAGAGTTCGACCTGCAGCTGGATGCAGACGGACCTGATGGATGAATTCTACACTGAGAGAGAGAAGTGAAAGATGTAAGTGTAAAGTCAGGAGGAAGGGACAGTGTCACCGTTTAAATGAAAGAGAAATCATAAGATTAAAATAAGATTCTTTAAAAGAAGATGCTGATGAAGCAAACTGGATCATGAGTGCTGTACCTGGAGCCTCGACAGCAGACACTCGGTCCCCTTCAGTCTTAAAGTGTGAGGTGGGAACAGTCAGCAGGTTCCTGTCTGAGGAGCTCAGACATAAACAGTATACTCTGAGGTCATGGAGAGATTTAAAAATAAAAAGTAAAGTCTTCCAGTCTCTCCTCAGTTACCTGTGTGTGCTGTCTTTAAAACACCTGTTCTCCCCTGCAGATGTTTTTACATTTGTAAAGAACATTTAGTTGTGATAAACTCAGCTGCTCACAGTGAATCATGAGCTGCAGCTCCGGCTGTCTGCAGGTGTGTCTGCCTCAAACACACATTACAGGTGAAGGCTCAGCCCTGTTCCCAGCCTGTCCACAAGGGGGCACTGTTACAACACCCCTGATTTATGACTGGTCCATGTGACGCTCCTGCAGGAGGAGAAAGAAATGTGGCTCTGGCCTTTTGGTTCGGTCCAGACGACGACCATCAGACATTCTTTTATTTTCTGACATGTGTGGCCTTTTCTCTCTGTCCTGTGGCGAAATACACAGAGCTGATTCAAAACTGTTTCCCTGCGTAACAAAGAGCAGATGTGGTTGTGAACAATGACTCCGCTTCTTCTTTTGTCCGTATTGAAACCGTGATCTGAAGGTTAGGAGGCTCAAACCGATCATGTTCCGGTCTAATTATGAAAACACTGTCAGGCAGAATTACATTTTTCCCTCCTTACACCTCCGACTCCGCCGGGGAAGCAAAGGTGTGCCGACAGCTCGCCTGTAATACCGACTCTGAGCGATAATGAGCTTCCATTTCTTGTGTGGCTCTTTGCTTCCATTCCCCTTCATTTCCTCCCTCTCCCCAGTGGCCTCCTATTTGCCAGGTGCTGCCGCCCGTCTTTAATGGCCTCTAGTGCGGCTGTGCCACGCGGCGGCCTGGGAGGTCTGCCGCCGCCTCTTAGCCAGGGAACAGAGGGAGATAACAATGTGCTGATGGTGCCAACCACAGCTCCACACAGACGCCACGGATGCTTTTATTAAAGGCGACATGACTCATCTTTTTTTTCGCTCCGCCAATATTACACCCTTCCTTCCTTCCTTCCTCCCCACAAAGAGCGAGGTGCTGCTGTTTCTAAAGGTGACCATTCATGTCATTTTTCAAACGCTAACAGGGAGCCCAGGAACACACTGTTTGATGTGAACAACACACACACACACACACGCACACACACACACACACACACACGTACAGGTGGTGTTTCCTTTCTGTCCCTGCTTGTTATCTGTTGAAGGAGTTATCAGGCTGAGCCAGCTAACAGAGGGATGATCCAATCTCTGGGGAACATCACGGTCACAGCGCCACTGATTCAGCTGCAGCACAAAGTGAGCGGCTGATATCATTTTTATATCGTCACAGCAGGGACACAGCTCGCCATTCAAACGGGGGACATTGATTAAAGCATCAGCACAAACGGGTTATTGGAGCATTTCCACTGCAAAGTTATTGGGTGACAAACTCCCACCATAAAGTGCTGTGTGTTGTTTACAGCCCCTCCAGATAAATCCCTCGCTGCAGCGCCGCTGTGACTGCACACGGGCTGCAGGATGGAGATGTGTGTCTCTGTGGAGGAGCTGGGACCGTTGTGACCCCGTGGTTGAATACTTAATGGGAGTCTATCTGTGTCCCAGTCGTGCTATCTGTCAATGCCCCGCTCGGCGTCCAGCCTGCTGCACAACAATGTGCCATATTCCTGCTGCTGGTCCCCCGACACCTGCCTCTTATTGCTTTTACTATAGACACAGCAGGAGCCGGGCTATAATGCTACGCTAGCTGAATGCTAACGATGTGGAGGCATCTTATTGTGTCTTTATGCAGCAACCCAGGGCTCCTCTCTCCTGTATTTATAGCTCCTCTGTGAGCCCCCCCCCCCCTCCTCCTCCTCCTCCTCCTCCTCCTCCCTCTCTGTCTCTTTTCAGTTTCACCTGTCAGCATCTCCATCTCTTCCCGACCGTCCTTTACTCCACCTGCTACTTTTCTCTTTTCACTTTCTCCACACAGATCTGCTCTCAGCCTTCCATCATTATTTAATGCAGCATTTTTCAGTCCACATGATTGTTCTGGTTGGTCACAGCCATGCCCCCCCCCTCTCTTTCTGCATTAGCTTAATTGAATCTTCCTCCGCCGTTTAAAAGAGTACGTGATGTGGGGTCGTCTGTTGTTACTCCCTCTGCATTGATTTCTACGTGGCGTGGTGCGGTGAAGCTAATAGCACCTGACCAAACGCTGCTCACATTCACTCTGTCTCTCTGCAGGCCCTTTCAACTGCAGCCGATGGAAATACAGTGCTCTCAGAGGTGTAAAAATAGTGTCAAATCCTAACAAAGGCAATTCTAGAACCAGAGATTGGAGAAAGGTAGAAGGGGGGGAGGTTGCACGCTGTTCGGAAAAGAAAGGAAATTCAGGGTTCCACAGTCTGCATATAAATATTCCATTAACTTCAGCCGGCTCCATAACGCCATGGCGGTGCGGTTATGCATTCAGTGCCTGGAATTTGAAATGAAATTATTGTGGGAGGTGGAGGTGGAGGTGGAGAGGGGGGTAGTGGTGCTGAAATAGCCGTTTCCTTTCTTCCAATTTTCTCCTTTTCCCTCTTTCGCCCCTTCGCCTTATCACGGCTGACACTAATCCAATTTCAGCTCTGCATGTGACAGCGCTAACGTGGTTTTGTGTACTGATACCCCCCCATCACCGTGCACACACACACACACACACACACACACACACATACACACATACTCCCAAAAGGTCACATACAGTATCCACACTCACATGTACACACACACATGTTGATCCAACCGTGCAGGGTACAGTACACACACACACACACACACACACACACACACACACCATCTTCCTGTCCGTCACTGACGATGTGAGTTTACAGTCAGACCTCGTCTCTGGTTCAGATTCTGTGTCGACGCTCTAAAGGTCAGATCAGACTGTAAGCGGCTCCTGACTGGACGCAGCCGTGCACACACCTTTATTTTTTTGTTGCTCATGTTTAGATATCTTCAGCGCTCAGACTTCAGCTGCCGCCCCAACACGACAGAGATTTTAAAATACCTGCAGCAGACAGTGACTCACTTCCTCCCTGAACTTCATGCTGAAACTTTCTGTCTCATAACTTCAGCAAATATTGAAATCATATTTTTATGGGTCAGAGGGAAAATATGATGTTTGCATGTGTGTGATGTGGGTGAACTGACCCTTTAAAGCAGAGGTAGGCCACATGCAGCTCTGTTTAGCCCCTCCCCCCTGGCTCCCTTTGGCTCTGACAAAAAAAAAAAAAGATTATATGGAAATTAATAACGGTTATTTTTTAACATTTAAAGTGATTGTGACTTTGTGCAGCTGTGAACATGTGCAGCCTGCACACCCAACAAAAAACATTTTAACACTTCAGCAACTCAAATGTGCGTTGAATGCTCATTCAGACCTGTTTGTAACGTTGACAGGCTGAATCAGATTTAACATCATTATGAGGCTTCATATGTTTTGTGGCTCCAGACTATTGTTTAAAATGATTTTTGATCAATAACAGCTTTTTCGATGGCGAAGGTCGACGCCCATTGTTTTAAACTAAAACCCTAAACTCAAGGTTCACCTCCAGTCATGGGCGGATCATGAGACAACAGACACCTGGGCACAGATCTGTAACAGGCCCCAACACCTCTCGTATAGAGGAGCCGCTTTAGACCTGATATTAACAAACACAAATGGACAGCGTTAGACACAAGTGTAAACAACCACCGAGACGCATCGTGACCCGATCACTCAGACGTGACACTTCCTGACGTGGTCTGAGACACGTTTGACCACAGACGGACTCTTCTGTCTGTCCTCTGCGTTCATTTCATCCGTTATTTGTGCACGTTTTCTGAAAGCGTACGGATACAAAACTGAACCATGAGACGTGGTGGAGGCAGTGTAGAGAAGTTCAAACGATAAATGAGGAAACGATGAAGCCGTTTAAATAACGGAAGAAAGGAACAAGTCAGTGATATAGTGAAGAGAATTCTCTGTCCACATGTGGCGATGTATTTAATGACCTCACAGACCGCTGTTGTCCACAACACTGCCTCCTTTTAAAGGAACAATATTGTCACATCCTCCGTTGTTTTTGTGAAACTTTTGACTCCAGTGCCATCTATTGGCTGTATCTGTGACGTCATGAAGTATGTCATGGAAGTATTTAAAACAGATGTTTCTGTTTTCATGTGTACAGAGAGAATAACTGAGCCTTAATGCGTCCTGATGCGTGGACGACGTCATTGGTGCCGGGCCTGGTGGTTGTTTTGGTGACAGTGCGCTAAGAGCTCTATAATTTACCCATTTTATGTTGAGTTGGACGAAGTGATGCGTAACCATCCATCGTTTTGCCCTGTGGGAGGAGACATGTTGAATTCTGCTGATGTCCCCTAACCTGGAAATCCAGATGCCCCGCCCCTAGCATATTCTAATTTGCTCTGCACGGGGATCTGGCCCCAATGAGCAGAGCCCACTGAATCACCATCGGACCAATCAGATCAGTCTATCTGACAGAGGCGGGCTCTGGGCAGGCATAACATAATGTCGAAAAGTAAACAGACAAGATGGCAGCTGGTGAAGGACCGTGTCCATTCAATTTAGCTTTGGAAGAAACGCTAAGCCAACTACACTTATCTTTCTCCTTGAGAGAGGAACAGAAGACTGCCCGAGAAGCCTTTGTCTCCAGGAAGGACGTTTTTGCCGTTTTGCCGACGGGATACAGCAAAAGCATAATATATCAGTGCCTCTGACACTGTGGATCATGGGATCCTCTTAGCACGACTGGAGCAGTGGGTGGGCATTACAGGCTCTGCTCTCTCATGGTTCCAGTCCTATTTGACTGATCGGGGTTTTTCTGTGCAGCTAGGTGAATTCACCTAATCCTCAGCCCCTCTCACCTCTGGGGTCCCTCAAGGCTCCATCCTCAGGCCGATTCTTTTCTTGCTTGATATGCTACCATTAGGGTCAATTTTCAAGAATTATAATCTTTCCTTTCATTGTTATGCCGATGGTGTTCAGATCTACCTACCATTAAAATCAAAATCCAGTGATTCTGTAAAGACATTGCTTGATTGCCTAAACGATGTTAAATCCTGGATGACCGCAAACTTTTTGAACCTAAATGAAAAGAAGACTGAAATCATAATGTTTGGATGTGGTCCAGCAGATTTTCCTGCTGGCTTTCTGGGCCCCCTTACACCAAACATCCGGTCATCAGTGAAAAATCTTGGTGTAATATTTGATGACAGGCTGAAATTTGATCGCCAGGTTAGTGCGGTCGTGAAAAACAGCTTTTTCCATTTGAGGATTTTATCGAAAGTAAAAGGGTACCTGCCACGTAGAGATCTCGAGACTGCACTGGCTCCCGGTTGCTTTTAGAATAGATTTTAAAATTTTATTGTTTGTTTTTAAAGCTCTTAATGGCCTAGCCCCCCAGTACTTGACTGAGCTCGTTCGTATTCATGCCGCTGCCAGAACACTGAGATCCTCAAATCAGCTGCTACTGGTCACCCCCAAAATGAGGCTAAAAACCAAAGGTGACTGAGCCTTTGTGGCGGCGGCCCCTAGGCTCTGGAACAACCTGCCCTGGCACATCCGCTGTGCAGGATCGATTGAGGTTTTTAAATCCTCCTTAAAGACTCACCTCTTCTCCCTGGCTTTTAATCAAGCTTAAGTGGACATCTGGCAAAATCTTAATCATATTTTTAATTTGTTTTAAGTTGTTTTATTCTATTTTATTGCGCTGTGTTTATGTATTTTAGTATTTATTTTAGTTGCGGCATTATATGGGTTACTTTTAACATCCGTGCTGCTTTTAATCTGTACAGCACTTTGGTCAACCCCGGTTGTTTTAAATGTGCTCTGTAAATAAAGTTTGAGTTGAGTTGAGTTGAGTTGAGTTGAGTTGAGTTGAGCTGAGTTAGCCCCACTGGTCGGCAAACACATGGGGCTTAGTGCAATGAATACGTCACCTTGTTTTTTGCTCTGATTGGCCATCGTGCTATCCAGTTGCGTGCGGTGGCATTTAATATGCCTCAGTTAGTGCCGCCCCTTGGGTAGGAAGGGTGTATCGGTGATTCAAAATCTTTCTAGATTTGAGTCTGGATTTTCAGGCAGGATGTCCCCAGCTGTACTGACACAACCGCTCACATGAGTAGCGAGCACGCTACAGAGCAGCTAGCTGAAATTTGTGTGTGGGGCTGTAACGAAATCTGAAGAAGTGAAGTGTTCCGCTGGAGACGCATGATGGACACAGGTGTGAAGAGTGATGTGTCTCCTCTTGTGTTCAGATCACATGTTAACACCAGGTCTCATCAGGCTCAATGATGTCATGCTGGTTTTGTCTCTTTGATTGTTGTTTTGAGTCTCTGTGGTCATTTTGTCTCCTCATGATCATTGTGAGTCTCTGTGTGGTCAGTACATGTTAATGTTGTCATATCATTTTGCAGGTGAGGGCCAGGAGAGGCTGCTCAGTAAAGTTTTGGGAATATCTAATATAAGTTTTTTTTAAATCGTTCTACCTGAGTGAAGAATGAACCCCTCCCTCGTGTTATTGTTCTATTGTATTGTATTGTAGTATAATATAGAGGTAATCTGATATCAGGGCCGACACCATGTCAGGTCTTCACGACCTGATCACAGAGGCCAGAGGAGGCCATAATAATGATATTATCACTGTTTCTATAGAAAATGTGAACAATAATAATAACAATGCTATCAGTCCAATTATCTCTTTTTGGGAAATGAATTATTCTCCAGATCTGAGTGTGAGGATGAGACGAGAGAGACTGAAACCAGAACAGTACGATAATTTACAGACGAGAAGTGACACTGACTGAGCGTGAGGAGGAACCAGATGGTGTTTGGGGACGGACACAAAGAAACAGAAATTATTCATGAGACACCAGATTATTTACACTGTAGTATCATATGTGTGTGTGTTATTAACATGATGGCGATATTTCATTATAAAATCTCAGTTATCATCAGAACAGGTGAATCACTGCATCCCTGTTGTTGTGTCACCCTCGCACCATGAAGGTGTGTGTGTCTCTTCAGTTGTCTGTCCGCCTCACTAACAATCATGTATTAAAAGCTGTTTAAGCGTCATTATAACCACAGATAGATATGATCCAGATGATCTAAATCAAACACATGACTCCATCCACAGATCTCCACCAGCTGTTGCTGCATCCTTTCACACCTTCACATCTCTCCACATATTATCCATCATGTCTCTGTCCTGCATGGAAACAAACCCAGCGGGCGCGGCCATGATGGAGGCCAGCTCCTGACCTTTTGATTGACACCTCACTGAGCCAATAGGAGCTTCCACTGCTGTTGTTATGGCTTTCAGTTTACTCTGGCTCTGACATGGAGAGGAGAATTTAATCTTAAAGAGCTTTTAAAGTACAAAATAACCCTGATATGCTCAGATAAAGATGAGCAAACATCTGGAGTGAAACACTTCTTTTATTTACATGTGTTTGTGTTGGTGAACAGTATCAGTGGTAAGAAGACTTTACTCCAGCACAGTATGTGGCAGTAAATATATATATATATATATATGTATTCTATATAAATTGCTGTGTGGCGTCTCTGGGGGCGAGTGTTGGTGGAGAAATGAGTCTCTGCGCTGCGTCGCTGATGGATTTCTCCCTGTTTGATTATTGAATGTTGCTGCAGAATTGTGAGATTAGAAATAAGCCCTGGGCTCTTTGACTCAGAGTGACTGACACCACAGTCTGACGTTTGCCATTGATATTTTAGGAGTTCTGTTGGAAATGAGAAAAAACACAAAGCATGACCCCGAACAAAGAACCTGGACAGAAAAGGAACGTAGAGCCAAACATTAAAGGAACAGTACGTCACTGTAAACCAGACCTCACGATCAAAACTCAGGACGGAGACGACCATCACTCCCAAACTCAGTCATCTTTACTGTGTTGTATTTTTGACTCTTCTTCCGTCAAACATGACAACATCTCTTCAGACCTGAACCTGTGCTCAGTTCACAGAGACCTGACATGAATCCTGAATAAGCAGCGTGACGTTGTTGTAGAGCTGCTGAGCCTCATCAGGAGGAAGATTAGTCAACAAAGCATGAGACTTGAGTCTGAAGGACTGACGTTCATTTCCTGTTTCCTGCCAACACTCACTGTTGTTGTTCTCTGTTTTAATCTTTGTGTCTGTACCAAAGCTGAACTGTGAGCACAGCAGAGGCACAGACACAGCACCGACAGATGGATGTGACGACCCCATAGACTGTTCACTGTAAATAGGATGATGTATTTTGGTGGGCGGGGCTTAGCTGGACTCAGACATTAGCTACCGTTAGCGAGCACGTTCTGCTGGCTTGTTTTAGACAACAGAGGAAGATGATACCAGTCTCTCTGAATAGGGTGCGTTCAGAAGTTCTCCTCCTGACTGTAGCACACTGACACAAACTGGACTGTTGGTACAGTCAGAGCTGTCTGAATGAACCGTTCAGTTATATTATGTTCACGTGTAACTTCAGCTTCACTGTCTTTGATACGCTAAATCTATTGTCTGTCCTTTACACTCACGTTAAGACAGGTGGTGATGGAGCTGTTGCAGCCGTAGCATCTGAGTGTTGTAACGCTCTGCCTGCTCCCTGACCATCTGATGATTGTGAGGTTTCTTTTACAGGCAGCTACAGACAGACCTGTTCAGACGGCGTTTGGGGACTCGTCTGCACCAGATCTGTACTGAAGTCATATTTTGTGTGTTGTGAGTTTTTCTGTTTTGTGCAAATAGTTTTGCTGGTTGTACATTTTTAACTACATGACCCACGTAGTCACTTTGTCTTTATGTTTTCTGGCTTGTTGTGTGACGCCCCTCTGGAGCACTGTTTGACCTGTGTCTGCGAAAGGTGATATATAAATACATTTGACTGACTTAACTGTTCATTGAATCATGTAGAAATATAATTGTGATCAAAATATATAAGCTGATCGAGGAAACTTACATCAGCCAGTATATCAAACATTAGCTAGTTAACAGAGCAAAACATTTCATATGATTCTGCTGTGATGACGGACAGAGCCGTGAACTGTTTGGAGAGCAATAACAAGGAAAACTAACACATCCATTTATATAAATATCAGTCGACATCATAAAGTGTGTTATTGAAGGACTTTACAGTAAAGGTTGAAACAACAAAGATATGATGGATTATAGTTTGATCTGACTCCTCTAACGCTGTCACTGACCTCCTGACCTTTCCTTTCCTTGTGTGTAACAGCTGAAGGAAGTGACTTAACAAAGTAGTGTTTGTGCTTAAACACACTGTGCGCCTGCACCATGTGCTGCAGTGTTCAGAGGTCGTGTTCATGTGTGACTTCATGAGCAACATAATGACTGACGCTGTGTTTCATCCTTTAGTTTGGAGGAGACTGTGTGTTGAAACTGTTGCACTGTGCCTTTAACAGAGTCTTTGAGACGGTGCATTGATGACCTCGTGATGATCAACGTTTCCAGCCGTTGTATCGACAGAGCTAAAGTTGCAGAGACAGCATTTTGTGTCCTGCGGAGGCACGAGTTGGATGTGTTTATTGTGGCAGTAACTGGAGGCTGCTAACAGATGCTGCAGCTCCGTGTTGATTTCACACCTTGATGGTGTTATTAGCAGGCAGGAGACATCGCATCGCTGCAGCGGGTGAAGTCAGGACACCGAAGGCGGTGGCACAAGTGATAAATGAATTGTAATAATGACGATCAGTACTTTATTCATTTGCTCCTTTTATCTGTTTTCTGTCTGCTCTCTGCATTCGCTGCTTTTTATTCACTTTACTGATGTGCCATCTGCCCACACGGATTTCTACGGGCCAAACAGCTCGCTGTGGACTCATAATTGTCCCATTGTTAGCGTCGACGCTGGCAACAAGTCTGTTTTGATTTTATGCTGAAATCAGGATGTAACTTCACATGTCACCTCATAAATGACAACCATTTGGCTCTTTACATCTGAGGTGACTCACAGGAATCAGATCACAGCCCTGATTGGTTCATCTCCATCCTGTTGTTTCAGACTGACACATCTCGTTCCAGTCATGAAGGATTCCTGCTGCTGTGAAGTGGCTGTGAACTGTGTGTGTGTTATCAAAGAGTCAGACTTTTACAGTTTAATTTAGTGACTGAACGAGCTCTGCAGCGGCTTCTGCTCCCAACACACAGGTGTGGGCAGTGACACGCTACACCTGAGGAACATGTCCTTTTCAAGTTTCTCTTTCAGACTGTACTTCTTCTCTTTACTCGAGTATATTACCAGCCAGTAATCTACTTTTTAGGTGGCACAGTGGTGTGGTGGTTAGCACTGTTGCCTCACAGCAAGAGGGTTCCCGGTTCGATCCCGGGTGTGGGAGCCCCTCTGTGCGGAGTTTGCATGTTCTCCCTGTGTCAGCGTGGGTTCTCTCCGGGCACTCCGGCTTCCTCCCACAGTCCAAAGACATGCAGGTTACTACGAGAAGTCAGAAGTCAACAATTCATGTTACCAACATGTGATATGAATGTGTGTGTGGGCGGGGCATAAGCACATACAGCCAGCAGCAGCAGCGACCCAACATCTGACACCGGCACACTGTGAGGACGGAAACAGACGGAGCACCTGCTGCAGCAAGCCAACACGCTGTCTGCTGCCATTTTGACTTGACCAGTGGACTTCACTACAAGCTGATTGGCTGTTGAAACAGGTGACGTGCTTTAAAACCAGCCACTGGCCATTTGACCAGCTGAGTGTCAGGTGACACCATCAGCCGGCTTGAGTCGAGCTCAGACCGGCCAGTTCACACCGCTGACACTTTTCTCTGTAACGTTCTAAAACGGTTTCGTTTCGTTATGAATCTTTGGTCTGAACTGGGCTTACAGATGTCAGGATTATTAATGAATTAATTTAAGTTACGTTTTTTTCATTATTTCGCGGTGGCCTGCACACCTGAAACATATTCAAATAGAAAGTAACTTGAACTTTAAGTGCTTCATTAACCAGATTTTTATTTTTATTAAAGTCATTTTTATAGGAGTAATTTTACTCTTTGGTCAGAACAGATTTTCAGTTCTCACCCACAACGCAGAAAAAAACAAAAGAACAAAAACATGTTCATCAGTTGATTCTCCTGCCACACACACACACACACACACACACACACACACACACACACTCTTTAGCACATCAGTGAACATCCCATTTCCTGTTCTTATTCCCTGACCTGCAGCTGGGAATCGTTCCTCAGTTGTGATTTTTTAACCGTCTCTGCCCTCAGAGGAGCGCCTTTAGTTTTTGTGCGGTCGGGTAGCGAGGTATCTAAATGGGAGTCAAGGTCACAGAGTCTTTGTCAGGATGCTCCACAGAGAACACACACACACACACACACACACACACACACACACACACACACACACACACAAAACAAACGGCGGTGAAACAAAAAGCCAACATCACCCTCCGCAGCCAGGGAGGTAATTTCATCAGAAAGTGGTAATTTAAAACGGGGTCGTGGCCACGCTGCGGTGCATGCGTGTGTGTGTGTGTGTGTGTGTGTGTGTGTGTGTGTGTGTGTGTGTGTGGGCCCTGACACAGAGCTGCAGTGTGTGAGTGTTACAGATCAGAGCTGAAGCTTCAGTTTAACTTCATTCATCACAAACCGTCATCAGAGCCTGAAACACAACAACTCTCCTGCCGAGTGCAGTAATGGACTCCGCTCAGTCTGCAGCTGCTCTCGTATTATTTCATAGAAACCATCAGCAGAGTATCACAGCAGTGATTTTACTTTGTGTTTCAGTCGGTTTGTTTTGTTGATGGAAAATCCTGACACTTTCCTGAATCCATCAAAACTGAACAGAAACAAACTTTAAACCGTCCGAAGCATCGAATCATTACTGATTCAGAATGAAGCTTCTCACTGTCATCTGTTAGTACAGTCTGTATTTAAAGACTGTTTAAAGTCCTCACTGGTGACGTCATGTGATTTGTTTCAGTACAGCCGTGCGCTTGCATGGTTCAGTTGTGGCTCATTTTGAAGGTTATGTATTGTTGACATGTTTTACCTCAAGGTAACGACTCTGCAGTTTATGATTATTTGGTCATTTGAATTTGCAGCTTTGTCAGAGAAAGCCAACAAATCAAATCTGAGACTTTTCCTTCTTTGGATTTGGACTTCATATCTGAGCTAACTAGGGAGACTCAGGACAAGCTGCTGACAGAGAGGGTCGGCAACATGTAGAGGAAAAGGCGTCTGGCCGTGGACGCATGATGAAATTCTTAGACATTGTTTTTACTTGGCATTCAGGTGACACGTTTTTACAGCTGGAGAATGTAAGAATCACTTTAGTCCTGTGACACTGATAAATAGTTTTTTGTCAAAGCCACATGGAGCCACAGGTTTCCTACCTCTGGACTCAGGTGACAGATGCTCACTGACGGCCCAACTTTCACCCAGCGCTGACCATCAGCTTAGGGTGTCGAGCCTTTTTTTTTTTTTTTTAAAGATATTTTTGGGGCATTTTCTGCCTTTAATGGACAGGACAGTTAAGTGTGAAAGGGGGAGAGAGAGAGGGGATGACATGCAGCAAAGGCCACAGGCTGGACTCGACCCCGGGCCACTGCAGCAACAGCTTTGTACGTGGGGCGCCTGCTCTACCACTAAGCCACCGACGCCCCAGGGTGTTGAGCCTTTTTGATTAGTTGGGTTTTTAGGAACAGGAAACTCTTAATTTCCTGGAACAGTGAGCTTTTTATCTGTTAGTGCAGTCATTGTTCTCAGTATATCTTCACCCACAGCTGAGGCTCATCAGTCCAGACACTTCCTGTTTGGACGGTCAAGAGAAATGGTCTGAATTTAGTATCAGAGGTAACAGAGACAGTGTGAGGTGGAATGGTCCTTTAATCTGGCAGCGTGCAGCAGGACAGGTCGTCTGGCAGCCGATGAGTCCCAGTCGCACCGTTAAGCGTGATGAGCTGGTTAAACACCCCCTGCTGGATAAACCAGCGCAGCGCGTCTGTGAGAAAGCTGTTGAATGTGTCCGTCACCCCCAGCACAGCATTTGATGGCGCGGCCCGATGAGGCCTGCTGCCCCCCCAGCACAGTGTCTGGTGGTGCGGCCCAGCCTGGCGGCGTGACTGTGGACTGATCTATAATCCTGTGTCTCTCTGAAGACTCTTGTGGAGAGCAGATGATACAGAAATGTGAACTTGACTCTGAGCGTCCCTCTGCAGCCGAGCTCTTTTTATCATTCATGACAGAGAGCATCAGCATCTGCTGCAGACTGTCAGCTGGAAACGTCTCTGCACCACTGTCGCTCGTACTGAACACGTCAAAGCAGCTAAAGATAGAAACGTGGTTTGATGTGTGTCTGCGTGGCTGCTGTGAGGACAGGTTTATAAGGTGTTATATGTGTATCGTATGATGGAGATTGATTTTGGTTCCCTCACGTTCGGCTGCTTCTGCAGAAAAACAATATTTTCCCGTGAAACTGAGATTAAAACTGCAGTTATTGAATTGAATTATTGACGTGGGACGTTTGACATCAAAGTTGTGCATTAAAAGCAGGTCTGGATCCTTTGAAGCACTTTGTACAAATTTCACTTTCTCTGAACGCTGGTTACCCACAATCCATCAAAAATTCAATCGCTTTGAACTTTTTGTGGAAGATTGGCTGAGATATTGGTGCTCCAGGAATCCATCTGTCTGAGCTGAGCGCTGGTAGTTTTCTCTTTTGTCTTTCTGTTGCATACATGCTCAGTTTAAAGACGGTCGGTGACTCAGTTGGAGTGATATACGCAGGGATACGGAGAGAGCTCATCAGACTCAGTGAGACTCTACTGACTGTAACAGCAGTGTGTGTCAGCCAGCATGTTTTGCCCTTGTAATGTGTGGATTGCTTTTGGTGCCAGTGCTGATAAGACGTTGCTGTGTGTTGGACGCGTCGCTGTGCGGCTGGTTTTTGGATGCCGTGAAGCCGGGTCGCTGCCAAGTGATTGGGTCTTAGCAGGAATCTCCACACGGGGGGTAAATGGATACCAGACTGTTGGTCTCATACGTTAAACTCATTAATGAGATGACTTTCAGAGAGCCAACACAGTCGTCTGTCTACAGGCTCTGTAGGAAATGTACTGAATGTACGAGATGTTCCGGACATTTGAATCAAACATTACAACTTTAATTTCTCACACGAGAAGGACGGCGAGGATCAGTTGTTGTAAATACATGGAATTATACTAACTTTTGGACTTTTCATGCCTCCACATCAGTGACAGCTGAGGCCAGAGGCTTTATGTTTTCAGGTGGTCCATCCATCTTGTTCCCTGGAATGCGATACCTCAAGAATCCCTTGAGGGACTTTCTTCATATTTAGCACACATGTTCCACCTGGACAAAAAATAAACTGATTAGAATTTGGTGGTCAAAGGTCAAAGGTCAGTGTCCAGCCATCTATTCATTTTCATCCTCTTATCCAGGGCCGGGTCTGGGGGGGGCTTTCTCAGCAAAGCACCCCAGATGTCCCTCTCCTCAGCTCCTCCTGGAGGACCCAGAGGTGTTCCCAGACCAGATGAGATCTATAATCCCTCCAGTGTGTTCTGGGTCTGCCCCGGGGCCTCCTACCAGCTGGACCAGGAGGATCCTGATCAGATGTTGAACCACCTCAACATGAAGGAGCAGCGGCTCTACTCCGAGCTCCCTCCAGATGTCTGACTCCTCCCCCTATCTCTAAGGCTGAGCCCAGACACCCTACAGAGGAAACTCATTTCAGACGCTTGTATCTGTGATCTCATTCTTTCAGTCACTACCCAGAGCTCATGACCATAGGTGAGGGTTGGGACGCAGATGGACCAGGAAATCGAAAGCTTTGCCTTCTGACTCAGCTCCCTCTGAACCACAACAGCCCGGCACAGCACCTGCATCACTGCAGACACTTCACCGAATCGCCGATCCATCTCACGCTCCATTCTACCCTCACTCATGAACAAGACTCTGAGATACTTGAACTCCTTCTCTTGAGGCAGTGACTCTCTCCCAACCCAGAGGGAACAATCCACCGTTCTCCAGCAGAGAACCATGACCTCAGACTGAGAGGAGCTGACTCTCATCCTGACTTCTTCACAAACTGCCCGGGTCATGCTGAAGGTCACGGTGTGATGGAGCCAACAGAACCACATCATCTGCATAAAGCATTGTGTGACCTCACAAAACATGTTTTTAGCTGTAACTCAAGAATTCATGTCCGCTGTTATGCAGATGACACTCAGCTGTTCTTACCTGTTAAACCCACTGACCTGACTGGGGGGAAATCTGGACCCTGTGGCTGCACTGGTTGGGAACCAACAAATACTGAGCTGAGCTTGTCCAATCATGGTTTAATCACCTCAGATATATTTCTATAATCAGATCTGTTTGAACTTTTAGAGATACAGAAACTGTTGTACATGCTCTTATCTCTTCACACATTAATTATTGTTACAGCCTTTATTCGTGTCTTAACGACAGAACTCACCTGCTCGGCTTTAAACCAGAACCAGGAAATTCGATCACATTGCACCTGTTTCAGCCTCTTTACACCGGCTCCCTATTTGTGTTAGGACCGACTTTAAATCTTTTTGGTTACTTTTCCCATTTATTATCTTGATTTATTAGGGACACTGTTGTAATCCTAGGTATTCTTCTTCTTCTTCTTTCTTCTTTCTTCTTCTGAGGAAATCATACTTCCCGTGGGTGAAAACTCACCAAACTTTGCACAAAGGTCCAGTCTCATGCCAGATATCCTCAGCTGTAAACTCAAGCCAATAGTCCTGATGGTGGCGCTACAGCAAGCGTCTGAAGTTTGAAACT
>NC_065511.1:44165492-44201649 GCF_006386435.1 Epinephelus moara
CATAAGGTGAAACAGCAGCTCTAAATTTATCTCAATACTCTCTTCTTCTCTTCTGTAGCTGCTGAGTTCGTCATTTGGACGAACGACTTCACTACACTCACTGCTCTCCTGTACTTCACCTCAGACTGCATCTTGACACTGTCCTCTGAACGTCCTCTGAACTTTATACATCACTGTAATTTCTCCTCTTTGAGCTGCAGCAGTCTTTCTTTTGGTGTCTTCCTCTTCTCTTGTGTCTATATTCTTTTCCTGCTGTACGAGAAACACCATCAGAGTGGCGAAGGAAAGTTTGTAACATCGGCTGGTTAAAGGTGCAGCAGTGTACATTTTATAAACCGAGATGCTCATTTCACAGTTGTTTAGTCTGAGTCACAGATGTATTCTGAGCCAGGTAGCCTGAAACGTGTCTTTGGACCGCTGCTACTTCTCAGTGACGTTAACATTTTGTGTTTTGGGATCCTGCAGCTTAACGTTGTTAACGTCCTGCCAGCGGTCCATCATGTCTGCCTGCCTTCAGCGTGACATCATTGAAACCTGCAGGTGAGAGATGCTGCACCAGGTGTGTTTCTAAGGGCAGAGGTCATTCCTTCTGATGCTGATACGGTCCGCTCCCATTTGGTCTGGGTCAAACATAGGCTGATGTTTTCAAACATCTCGATAAATGTGTGCAGACTTGATTTGTGTGAATCAGTGGAACACAAACTTCTCTTCCTTTAACGTCCAGCAGACGAGACGCAGGAAGTGCCGCCTGCTGCCAGTTAGAAAGAAAGAACGACACATTTGGTTTTTGCAAACAGACATGATGTTTATCTGCATGTAGAGAGAGGAGGTGAGATCCTGCGGTCACGTGACACACATCCTAACATCAGGTGTGTGAACGGACAGACTGAGAACTGTCCACTCGGATCATCGGGACACGTTGATACCACCAGTGTGAACAGGTTCTTTGAGGACAGATGTCTCAGCCAGTAAATATCTGCAACACGCAGACCAGCTGCTCGTCAGACCCTGATGTCTCACTTCTTCCTTCTAGAGTTGTTCAGACTCAGTTTTCAGGACAGTGTGTGAAGACGACGTCTTCGTATTTGGGAGGAACCTTTGGCAGAACAGAGCAAACAGTTCGTCCTGCTTCCAGGCTGCGTGCCAAGCTAGGCTAAACAAAGCTAACTCAAAGTGAGGGCAATAAAATGAAAATGATTTCTAACTCTGGTACAAACACTGCAGGGTCAGTGAACAAGTGTATTCTCCAAAGTGTTTCTGTAATAACCGGCTGCATGAGGCAGTTTGCAGGCGCTTGGTAGGTTCGTCCTCACAGTGAGAATCTGTAAGAGAAAAGAGGAGAAAGAGGAGGAGTGTTTTCTCTCTGTGTGTTAAACATGAGAGTTTATATATGACTCATGCTTCCCACTGCTGCTTCTCCACAGCCTCCCTTCATCTACATACAGTCAGTGTTATTATTATCTGTGCATCTGTATTCTCTGTCGTCTCCATCTGTCTCCAGCTCTCATCAGATCTGTTTACATCCTTAATATTAGTAAATAACAACACGTTCTCACCTCGTCACATATCGCTGCTGTCAGTGGACTGTCTCCATATTACACACCAGGTGTCCTCCTGTGTCTGCCGTAGACGCCACAACCAACGCCATCAACAAAGCTCGCGGTTAGGTTTACGACAAAACACAATGGTTTGGCTCCACATTCACACAGGAAGTGAACAGCGGCCTCCTGCCTGCCTTAGGTCCAGTATCCTCTGTGTACTCTGTACTTTAGATCAATTTCAGACATTTTATTCATATTTTTTGGACATTTTTTAAACATTTTTAGACAATTTAGCAACATTTTTGTCAGATATTTTTGGACATTTCATTCAATTTTATTTTTCAGACATTTTAGTAATATTTTTGTTGGATTTCTTTTTTTTTTTTTTGCATTTTTTCGGACAATATTTATTTCATCATTATTTATTTTATTTATTTATTTTAATATTTTTTCAGACATTTTTTTCGGACACTTCAAAAAAAATATTTTGGACATTTTAATCGTGTTTTTCGGACATTTTACTAATGTTCCCTCTGTGTTGAGCTTCACAGCTGGAGCAGTAACCCTGCAGCATCTTCAGTGTGTGAAGCTGTTCTATCGTACAGTCTGCAGACATCAAACATGATGTTGTACCCAAGGTTATTAGCTCCGTGTGACACAGTGTAGCTGCACTAAACTTAGAGGACTGATCAGATCTCCGTACCGCCGTGAAAGTTGGCTTTTGGCGTCTGGTGTCTGATACCATCATGTTACTTTTGTCCCTCCGTTGTCTCCTTCAGCTTTACCCCAGCTAACACCAAACACAGGCTAACATGGTAAATGAAACCTTCACTGACACTGAGACTACAGGTAGGTCTAACAGATGATACTCATTTACAACCCTCAACAGATAAACTTTCCCTTAAATCAGAGAACACCTCCATTTTGTATTTTTAACGAATGAAAAATCTTTTTTTCTGCTGTAACAAAACAAACAGGGTCGGGCTGATTATCGGCAGCAGAGACAACAGTGACGTGTTCCTTCCTCTTTGACAAGTTTGATTTTACAACTGAAAAGACCTGTGTTGGGACCGTCCCCTTGATACTATCACCCCTGCTCTCCCTCAGTAAAGTAGAGCACATGTGGCTGTGAGTTATATTCAAGAACAGAAGAGGAGTAGATGTGTTATTTATCATTTTCCCGTGTGGGTCAGTCAGACATCATGTTGTGTTCAGGGGGCAGACACTGTCCATTTGTGTGCTTGAGACTGGGCAGTAACAACATTACAGCCATCTTTTAACAGTCCACAACTGTCACTGCGCCCAGCGAGGCCTGCAGGGCCGAGATGAGCCATAAAGTGTGTGAGGCTCCCACAGGAGGGCTCAGTGTGCACAACTTCATCACTTCATACACAACCTCTCATTTACTGCAGCTACAACTCTCCTTTATGCCTCAGCTCGTCCTGCACAACACTGAGATTACCATAAACCTTGAGCCGTCCACATTCACAGCACAAACAGAGAGGCCCCCGCAGCGAGGGGACACACACGCCTGCTTTTCACAGCCCCATTGTCTTCCTGGATGCTGGGCGCCGAGATAAACCCCACACAGAGGGAGGTGGGGTTGTCGTCGGTGATGAGGGTCGTAGCGGTGCTGTGGGGATGCACGTTGTTCCTGTGCCACCGGTGCCAGATGCTTGTGGTGTGCCAAAGACAGCCACGTGCCTCCCCCCCACCTCCCCCCTGCCTCCCCCGCTCCCCTCCGTCCTCTGCCAGCTTGACACAACCATCTGCGCCTTCACTTGGCAGCTTCTCCCTCCAGTCAATTTACATTCTTGCATGATTCTCATTCCTTCCAGTTTGAGCCCTCGAGGGAACGTGTCAAGGTGTTGGAGCCCAGGAAGTCCCTGGAGGACGCCTGCGAATGAGCTCAGCAATTTGTAATTCCTAAACTCTACCCTGAGCACTGTGTATTCTATTAACATTTATTAAAGCATATCAAAGGCCTGAGAGGAGGCGCTGGGAAAAAGGCACTGTGTTGATGCCGAGCACTGACAGCGCTGAGGTTTTCAGGAGGTGTGCAGCTCTATCTTTCTCCAGTTCAACATCACCCGCAGCCAGAGTTGCCTTTTTTTTCCCTCTTTCTTCAAGTGTGATTACATTCTCGTGTGAAGGCCGCAGATAGACTCATTCCACTCTGGGCCCAGAGAAAATGTATCTGTGCAGAAATAGGCCTTTTGTTCATTTCATTTTTTTCATCTCTGTAGAAATTGAGGTACAGTTAGACAATCTCAGCCGCTGTAAGAGCGAAGTGCAACACAAGTGAACAATTCAGTGAGAAAAACAACAGATGGCGAGGCGTCCGGAGCGGGCGGCATATTGTTTTAGAGTAAGATGAAATCAGAGGTAATAAAGGAAATAGGATGCAGACTGATCTGTGATCACATGCCATCTTAACTTCCTCATTGTGTCTCCCCTCCTGCCATGCCTCATCGTCTTTCTCATCCCAATTAGCGCTGTTTCAAATCGTTCAAGGGGTTTTTATTGCCGATCAGATAGCCGTCGTGCCCCGGAGGTCTCTGTTTAATATTTGATCCGCAGCTGTGTGGATACCATCAGATGAGATTTCCCGTTCCTCTCGTTTCTGTTTAAGCTTTCATTTAAAGCCCGACGCTCAGAATAGAGGCATCAGAACACGGTCTAAATAACCATGATATTTACATGACTAATTGATGCCGCGGTTCCATCCCAGCTTGTGACGGAGAGCGTTAATCCGAGCTGATGTGGGGATCAGAATCATACAGATTTAGAACAGTGGTATTAGCCAGCGGGGATACAGTTACTAAATATTCTGAGGGGGTACGCTGTCAGTTATTCCAGAGGAGAAGTGAGGATGCTGCCTGAGCAGCGGGGACCAGGATCGTTTTATATGTTACGGGACATATTTCAGCTCTGGATTTAATTCTTCGGTCGTATGAAGAGTCTCTGAGGTGCTCGTGAGCAGTGTGAGAAGGTTTCCCAACGTTAGCAGATCTTTTTGTGTTAAATCATATCAGTAATTCCACTCCTGAAGAGTGTCGCTCAACAGAAATCAAACACTCATGAGATGTTTTCAGTTTATGACCCAGCAAAACGTTTCAGTTGTCTCCATGGCAACCAGAGACCCCCACTTTAGTTTACAGTCCGAGTCCATTCCTGTCATTGTTTGGTAAAAAGTAATCTGCACAGACAACTGTTTATTAATTTATTCATCAATAAATACAAACACTGCTGATTCCTTCCTGTGGCGCTGACGTGAAAAATATTTTTGTCCAGTAAATGTCTGCTGTCAGTCAGCCTGGTGGAGACAGTCTGACCGTCCTCTGTCCTCTCAGCTCTGCTGGAGCTGAGAGGACAGACGGCTGCATCTGTGGACAGAGACACTGAGTCCTCCATGGTGACAACACCACCAGTCACACTGCACGGAGAATATAACATTGTCCAAGACATCATAAAATTCTCCGTGTGCACGACATGAAAGAAAAGTGTGAAGTGACACTTTTTTTGGCCGAAAACCGTCATTTCTGTTGAGTGACACTCATCAAGTGTTGCACCCCAGCATGAATTAGGCCTAAGACAGCAGGACGATGTTACCTTAACCTTACAGTAGTATTGACTGGTTAGAAAACTAACATTAACCTTAGCTAACTGTGTCTCTGTGTCGCTAACGTTAGCTGTTGCTCGTAAGGCCTTTGCACACTGAGTCTGTTTTTTTAGTTTAATTTTCCAGATAAAAGATTAAGTGTGATGTTAAAAACATTTGTAGTTGTTAGTACTGCGGGTTAGCAGAATACTCTGCAGATAAAGAAAAAGATAAAGTAGCAGCTGCAGGACTCTGCACACTGAGTCTGTTTTTGCAGATGCATTTTTTAATCTGTCGTGTGAAGGAAATCATTTTACCCACAGAAACCTTGTTCACTGATTCTGATGCTTTATTGTTTTGTTTGTTGCAAAAATTCGCAGTACGTGACAAAGTGAAAAGACACAGTTCCTCCTCTGCCTCTCTCCTCTGGAGTTACCTGTGTGTCCCACCGCCACGTCTTCTTCACTGATTCTTGGTCCAACGTCTCTAAAGACTCTGACGGAGGTGAAGACTCAGAAAGTCAAACCTGTTCCCAAAACTTTAATGAAAGTTTCAGAGTCAGTGTTCGAACATGATCGACACAATGTGAAGTTGCATTTATTTTTAGACGTGTGACTCATGTGCAACGGCCTCCACCTGTGAATGTCTCTTTAAGATAGACGTGGAGTCGTTGGACGACGGCAGCATGTTCACAGCTGAAGACAGATGATGACGTTGTTCCTTTTTCTACTTTCAACCAAAATAACTGGAAAGTTTTCACCAGTGTTTTTAGGCCGTGATGATAAATATGGTTTCACTGGAGACCAGAGTGGTGTGTGTGTGTGTGTGTGTGTGTGTGTGTGTATAAACTCTGTAGAAGTCCTAAATGATTGTTAGTGTGCAGATATCCAGGTGACGCTGCTCACCTGAGCAGATGGCGGGCTGTAATTAGGTGAGACTGAGCAGGTCAGATCAGTCAGTGTCCAGTTGGAGAGAAGGAGGCAGCTTCACTGAGGCGACAGCTTTCATCCCCTGGTTTTTATTTTTCACTGGAGTTTTGTTGAACTCTGCTGTTTGTTTTCACTTCTCTTTTATCTATATATTTGTTAATAAAGTCTAAAATAATTCCTCTGCTCCTCCAGGTCATATTATCGTTCATTTTGAACATTGTTCCTGGTGAACAACAGTCCAACACTCAGCACTGTTTTCTCCTTCCAGCTCTGTTTTTGTCTCCATCAACTCCTGAGGAAAATATTTGACTCTTTAGCAGCTAAAATCTCCAAAATGCTGACAAACAACTCGTTTCATTGACTGTAAGACGCAGATTAAAGCTCTGGAGAAAGGGAGTAAGCATGAGTTCAGGAGCACACTTTGGCTGGGGCGTGCTGCGACTTTACAGACTAGATTAAACTGTTGTGATTTATATTCAACATTTGCTCTGATGGATGGAGACAGAGACAAGTGTGGGCTGTGTTTTAAAGTCCATCTCATGCTTTCGTTCTGCAGCGCTGTGAGAGAGCAGCTGGTTACAGAGCCAGTGAAGGCCAGTTGGAGGACTCATGATGTTTGTCAGGTCTTAAGTGAATCTTGATGAGAAAGGTTGAATACAAAACAAAACATTTTAATGAAAGCTCCACAGGGAGCCCTCCGAGCCCTTCATTCAGTCCCATCTCCTCTGGTTCAACGTCTTATTGGCTGGCAACAGAAACGTGGAGCTGCTCTCAGCTGTTGCATAATGTGAAACGAGGAGGAAAAGAGCGTGCGTGCTCAGCAAAGCGTTCTCTGACAGAATATTAAAGAGAGAGCTTCTAGTTTTCTACCTGGATGACAGCACACTGAAAAGCCTCTGTTACTTACAGTTATTGAACCATTTTCTGAGACCTGCAGGGGTTGTTGTTGATGTTTTTGGCACTTAATTAGAGAGGCTGATGTCGCCTCTGAAATTTGGTGATAAAAAGTTGATGGGTTTTATTCGCGTAGAGCTTTCTCTCCAGCCTCTATATACTGCAGTAATTTACCTCTCCCCGCTCTCTGCTCTGTCATCCAGCTCACCGGGCGCTCCGTTGTTTTATGTTTCTAAAGTTATCTTACATCACATCACAGCGCTCAGGAAGGCAAAGAGCACAATGTTCCCTTTCTTTCTATCCATATCTATTTATGAATCTACACTCCAGCCACTCTCGCCCCCTCGCATCCAGGATTCCTCCTCCCCACTGCGGCCTGGACGTTTCTCACCATTTAGACTTGTAACAGTATCGATTCACATGTAAACAGGATGTGGCTTCCATTTTCCCGCGGTGCAGTCTCACCTTAACTCGTACATCAATACGTTGATGCTCTCCTCACACCTCTCCAGGGCACACTCACAAAGTGATATCCAGCATGGGCTAAATGAACACCTATTACAATACATGCACACGTGGACGTACATGTGCATGAAGCCTAAGTGGGCCGCATATCCTCCTGTATGTTCCTCTCATGGCAGCAGAGATAGACTCTCACTTCTCAGCTGAGGGTTTAGTTTGTGAACGTGCTGTAACCAAACCGCTGTGTGAAAACCAAAGAATTATGTTGATGAGTGTGCAGAGTGAGATTAGAGGAGATTTAACACAGTGCAATTTTATTTAATTTGTCAAACAAGCCTTTAGGTATGCAGCTCTGTGTATGTGCACTCCTCTGCAGAAGGACTTTAAGTTGCACTCAAGGTTCCTCCAGGCCAGAGATACTCTACTGGCATCGCCTGGGGGCCAATTTTGCAGAGTGACAGGAGGTCAGGGGCCAGTCGCAGCAGCCCTGCACATGTACGCAGCGACATTACTCAGATTTGAGGACATTTGGCGCTTAGCCCCGACCTCTGTTGGGGGGTCTGGAGGATCCTCCCCTGGCAGGTCGTTTTAAACAAGCAATATTTTGGTGCCTTTTATGCTTTCTTTGTTACATCCAAAGTACGAGACACATTTCCCACAAACAATTTGTTTGTTAAGTTTGTGCCAAGACGGTCACAGTGTGACCACTCCTGGTCAAAGTAAGAAATCAGGAGTGCAAAAGAGGGTCCACACCAAGATCCACCTTGGAACATGGAGTGTCTAAACCATGTGCCACAAAGACAGCACCAGTCCTCAGTGAGATGGAGATTCCACCTGGACGTCTGGGGACAAGTGAATGTCACTGGACTGGCTCCGGGTGCCAAGTGCTCCATGATGGATCTGTCATCCTCCAATCAGGCCGGATCACGAGGGTCACATCAAAATGGACACCACCAGGCAAAGAAAACCTGAAAGGGCCAAAACCACTTGGCACAGAATTATGACACTGGAGCAGGAAAAGATGAAGCTGTCATGGGAGGGGGGGGAGAAACATGCTGCCAAGGATCGAATGCAGTGGAAAGAGCTCACTGAAGCCTGATGTCCCATCGGAGGATGAAGAGGAATAAGTCAGTAAGTTGGGAGTAGAGCTGCACGCTATGAAAAAACAATCACTGTGGTTAATTTGACAGATACTGCGGTGAGTTTTTGGCGTTTTGGGGCCTTTATATGACAGGACAGTGGCAGCATGGAGGGAGGATGACATGCAGCAAAGGGCCACAGGTTGGAATCGAACCCGCAGCAGCTGCAGCAAGGACATAGCCTTTGTTCATGGGTGCCTGCTCTATAGATGAGCTACTCTGCGCCTCAGAGTTGTATATTTTGAATATATATATTTTTGTTCTATGTTGTCCGTCTGTAACTGATGTTGCTGCCTGTCTCTGCCACAATGCTCCTGAAACAGAGATTTGTTCCTTCTGTTCATACTGCTCATTAATTAAGAGATCATAATTTGCTTCCACTGTATCTGACGGAGGACAAACTCCTCAGTCCTCCATCTCTGCATGAATCTATTTGAAAGTGTATCTGAAGGCGAAGTGAGGCATCAGCAGACGGAGTTACACGATGAAGTAGATTTTTTAGCCTTTTTAGTGTTAAACTCCGTCTTTTTGTTGCTATCCTTCGTCTGCAGCTGAAGAGGGAAACACTGTTCAGAGAAACTCACAGAGATGATTGATAAAAGGAATAATTGGAAAATATCCACGTCTTCTGTGTAACTCAGACTGCTGGAGCCTCATTCTATCTTCAGATAATATTTTCAGTGCATTATAAAGGGACCTCTTAATGTTTGGTTTGAACATGAGGAATGATTACAACAAGCAAAAACAGTTTCAGTGTTCATATCTGACTGTTTCCTTTGAAGCCACAATATGTGGTTCCTGCCACCAGGGGTCCCTCATTCAAAACAATAACAAAAGATGCACTGCGATGATGTCATGAAGTAGCGTGGGATCATGGGAGTTGTTGTCTTCATTGTCAAACAACCAGATGAAAATCTGTCTAATATCGTAGAAATCGTTGTCACGGACGAGTGAATGTATTAAAGTTTTATTCACGTTATGTCTTTTCATTCTAATGAAATGTTAACATGCTATCTTCTTGTTAGCATTAGATGAGTCAAGTACCCGTCCGGCTCCTGTAGCTAGTGCTACATGTTGAATTCAGTCATGGTGTAGCCCAGCGCTGTTATCTGTGGTCAAAACAATCATACTAACGATAGCTTCATGGGCAGGTTTAACGTTGTTCCCTCAGAACACTGTATCAGCAGCAAACTTTCTGTTGCTGCTGTTTCACAAGTTTGTTGCTTCAGCATGGTTCACCAGGCGACGTTGATATAACATGTTTTAATTGTGTGACAACAATGACGTGATAAATGGTGCTGAGAAAATGACCTGAGTCGTGTCTGAAAGGTTTTGTTTTGTCCAAAACACTTTATTCATAACAAACAGGTGAACAACAATTGCCAAACAAGAAAACCCCACAACAGGCCAGAGGTAGTACAATCCAGTCATATTAAGTCCTTCCAGAGTTCAAGGTAAATATATGTCCTTTAATATGTCGAAAGTCTTCATAGCTTTTCTTATTCTGCACATCTTCTGGTGAGGTGTTGTCCTGCTTGAGTTCAACAATAAACCGGTTAAAGCAGGTTTGGAGTCAGAACATTTCGATGAATGGATATGGAACGTACCCAGAATGGTAGCATAGACATTCATCCCAAAGAACACAAAATATGACATCACACCAAATATATTGATCTGTATATTAGTGCCCATTTCCTTTTCATAAAGTTTTGCATATCTGTCCAAAATAAATGTAAATGTTCACAGTGACAGAACAAATGAAATACTGTTTCTCTATTTGAATTACAAAAAGCACATGTGTAGTTTATATTTAGCTTGAATCTTTCCAACATGTCTTTAAATCTGATGTAAAACTTTGAAGGATATTCCTGTCACTTAATTATTGGTACAATATTTGTGTTGTGGCTGTTTGAACATACCACAGTTCCTGGGCCTCTTAGTCTGTGACGTGTTTCTGTTCCTTTTCTGCAGATCCTGAACGGGATTAATTGAGAATACAAAAAAGAAACGAAATGAGAGGCCAAGTCCTTCCAAAATTACATCTGCTGCTGACTCCATGTATTCTCACGTATTACCTGTTATTAGACTTCAACACTGCAGAAGGAGGTCAAAAAGGTATTATGATCCAAACCAATACAAACTTCACCTTGTCTTTTATGCACGATGTTATCCACAATCTCCTTTAGTCATGCACACTACACTGCCGTAGGGAACCACCTGGCATAAATACCTTGTGCCTGCATCCTAACACATAAATAAAGTAAATATAAACAGAACTTCATTTATTCTATTACTACTATTCAAATAAACAGAGACAGTTGTGTAAACTTAAATGCCATCATAACCTATATGATGTGTCATATCCACACAGGTGTTCTTACCAAATATTAATATGTGCTTAAGTGACTCCTATAATTTGTTTAAAGTAGAACAAGTTGTTAATCACCCTGATTGTCTGTCACTACACAGTTTCTTCAGAATATCAATATTTCTCACAAAAACTCTAGATAATAATGTTAATTTCTGTAGGATGAAGAGAAGCTGTGGGGACGGCATCAAAAATCACAGCATATTATTTTGGTCTGGAGAATTTCTGAACATGACAGCAACGTACCATTTTTGTTTACCAACTAACCCACCAACACATTTCTATTGACAAACCATGAGCGGTGAAACAGTGATTTATTGTTGTGTATAATATCCTTCTTATTCCATTTAAAGTATCTGTGGGGACTGAAACTGTGCTTATACACTGATATCCAGGCTCAAAGGGCTCGTCTGTAAAAGTTAGCTGCTTTAATGGGATGTTGTCAACAGAAGAATTACATTTAAGCAAAAAATGAATACCAGTCAATTAAAACAACAAAAAAAAACCTGACACAGCCATAGTTTAAAATATAATATAATATAATATAATATAATATAATATAATATGATATAATATAATGTATTTATTGTCATTGTTCATATACAACGGAATTGAAAACAACCTTTTTCAGTACAAATACAGAGAGAGAACTAGACCACTGTGTGTGCGAGCCGCCATCTTGTTTACTGTGCGGAGCTCTCAACCTAACCTCAGAGGACAGAGGGTGGTCTCTTGACATGCGGTTGATTTTATTGGTTGTCACAACTTCCCAGTCCAATCAGAGAGGTGGAGGGGCGGGGTCTGAGGATCACCCGGTAAAAACAAGCAAGAGGTTAAAGACAACATTATCGAGAGTGTCTGACAGGTGGATACCGGAGATGTATGTCCGTTACTGTGGAGGATACAGAGTTTTACCGGCGGGTAACGGACACGCTGTAACCGGCAGAAGGTAAAGACTGAAGGCCGTAGTTTGTCAAAGTGAGCACGAGCACGAGCTACATTAGCCGCTAACTGGTGACGTGTTCATGTTGTCAGATAGGTCAAGTCTAACAAACATGGCGGAGGAGCTTTGGGATGAATGACACCTGTCATGGCCTCTGTTGGAGCTCCCTCCAGTGTAGTTTGACATCTTTATTTTTCATATTTGTCTGAGTCATGTCCTGATAATGTTAGATCCACACTGTTCGTTTTTATTTTGTGATCAAAGGTTTAAAAAAAGAAGGTTGTTGCTAAAACGAGATGATGAAGTATGAAGTAAATTGAAAGGTGTTCTTGTTCCCATTTTAAGTACATGTACATGATCTCACTTATAGGGAAGCACTGACGTTTTTATTATTATTATTATTATTGTTGTTATTATTATTAATATTTTTTTGTCTAAATTACAGGACAGCTGTAGAGTGACAGGAAGAGGGCAGAGAGCAGGAATATGACTAGGGCTGTCCCGAATGCCGTTTTTTAACATTCGGACCTTCGGCAGAATTTATAACGAATATTCGTTCACGGCGGGCGGGGGTGCTGTGGCCGTGCTGCGGCCGTGCTGCCTGCTCTCTCCGGTTTTACGCCAGGCTCGGCTCCTTTCAAAGACTCCTTGCGAAGCACTCCTCCGGGGGTTTTTCGGACCTAATTGTATTGCGGAGTTTTGCACAGTGGCGACCGGATCTTTGCTCTCAAACCACAAAAAAATGTGATGGCACAACAGTCTCCTTCAGTACATTATTCTATGCTTTCTTTTGATTTTCACATTGGCTAGTCATCCTGTTTAATTTGTCTTCTGATTAAATCGGAACCGTTGAAACAAGTTGTAGGAAGCCTCTGCAAGTAATTGGTTGCTGGCAGACACTCTGTGCTGCAATAAAATGGTTAATCAGCAGTGCCGTGCACTGTAGAGCCGATGCGCTGCTGGTTCTGCCGGCCTGAATAGAATATAATGTCTATAGCCTTACTGTTGTGTACAGCCTTATAGACTGAGCTGAGTAGTGATGCGCGGGTCGACCCGTAACCCGCGGGACCCGCAAATGGACCTGCGGGTCGGGCAGCAGTGATCGTCTGTTAAATCGGTCTGTAAATGATATTTTGACATTATTGGCTATTACTGTCATGGCATCCGAAGGTACTGATGCGTTGAGCAGGTGACAGTCCGCGGTCGTTTTCAAAACACACTTGTGTCACGCACTCCAAAAGAAACTTGTTGAAACTTTAAACAATAATTTATTGTACAAAACGGGGGAAACAAACGTTGACAAAAACGGTTCCATAATTCATATTAAATTCAAAAGATAACGAAAAAACAGCTACAAGTTAGAGGGAATAGTGATAAAGTGGTAAAACTTGGCATTGATCCACAGCCTCAGACGGATGCGCTCAAGCGTGCCGTGCGCACAAGCTCAGTTGGTAGGCTATACTATATTTTCACATTTTTAACAATGCAATTTAAAAGTTTTGATTTTTATTGATAACCTACATTTACCAACAACAAAAAGACTACATTTAGCACCAAAACAATATGTAAAAAAAAAATAATAATAAAAAAAGTAAATAAAAAACGAATATCGAATACCAAATTTTCATAACGAATACCTACCCATAGAAACGAATATTCGAATATCCGAATATTTGGGTACAGGCCTAAATATGACCTGCAGCAAAGGGACGCAGTTGGAAGTTGAACCTGTGACACCACAAGGCCTCAGCCTATATGAAGCCCACACTCCACCAGGTGAGCTGCAGGTGGCTCCACACTGTGAAGATCTTCTGTCACTGACTTTGAGAGTTTGAACACTGAATTAGGAGGTTTTTATTTCCAGCTGAATATAAAACAGATGTCTGCAGAGGACTATAACTGGGACTTATTAACTGTAATGGGGCCACAGCATGAAGCATTACCTGGTCCAAAGTCAAAGTAGATTATAATAACACAGAAAATGAATAATATATTTTTTTTTACAAGGTGTTGGTGCTTTCCGACAAATGTCTAAATGTCAAGAAAAGTCTATTTAGGATCTTACTGTGTATAACAAAGACTTTTAGAAAATCTTAATTTATGAGAGACTGGATTTTCCCCCTCAGACAATAAAAGAACATCTGTTTATTATTTATTTACCATGTTTTTTATGGTTCATGTTGGAATCAAGGTACTTAAAGTGCACTTTGTTGTGTAGGGAATTTGATTGGCTGTAAGAAGTGTCAGTCATTTCCACAGCTGCTTGCTATTGGCTGGATCCAGAGACAAGAAAACAGGGGCAGGTTTTTCCTCTCAACACAGCCTCTCATTGGCTACTTTAGGCTGTGGACAGATACTGAAGCTCCTGTTGGCTCAAGTAAGGTGTCAATCAAAAAGTCAGGCTGCAGCTGCTATTTGATACCGAGCTATAGGCGGTACATATGTGAAGGGAGATATCATCAAGATAACGTAGAGAGCAGCTGAAATGATGCAGCAACAGTCTGTGGATATTTAAGGATGTGAGTATGTGTTTGGACTCAGTAGTTTACTGGATCGGATCATCTGGACCTTTGTGAAGGTGTCAGGACTGTTTCTGTCAGAATATCATGTATTAGTGGATGAACTGTAAAGCGAGGCCTCAGAGGTGCGTTATACCTGTGTGTTTGGTTGTTGGTGGTCTGAAAGAGGCACAGATTTTACCTGCTGTGTGGTTTTATCTTAAAAGGTTTGCATCAATCAAACAAGAGAATCTTAACTTTCTAACTCTATTGCTGTGTCTCAAATCACATACTTGTGTTAGTATACTTTTATGTAGTATACTATGTGCACTATGTACTCGTTAGTGTAGCACTCAAATTTCGACAGGGTAGTGTTGTCTCAAACCAAACACGGCCGTTGTGCACTCACCGGAAATGGCAACCGCAAATTAGGTAGTTCGCAAACTAGCATTAGCATTCGCGTTTTCGTTCATGGTATTAAATCATTACAGACTGCTGAATTAACTCAGTAAACACACTGCTGGCTTATACCTGACAACAGTATAGTGGCTCTTAGTGCAAAAAACACATGTATTTGTACAATGCAGCAACGTTCACGGTCACACAGTTCTCTGCTGCTATTTCCAGTTTGAAAAGTGGTCCCTCCCCTTCTGCTACGTAGCCAAGATGGCGACCATTGAGTGCGAGAAGTGTCCATAGTTCCACACTCAACTTCTTGACTGTTTTGAGTGCACCATCCAGGTACTCACAGTGCACTGCATTTTTCCATACTTCTCAGTGTGAACGCACTTATGCACTCAAAATATTAAGTGTAAGTACAGAAGTACGTGATTTGAGACACAGCATTAGTCATTTGAGTGACCACTGACACACAGCAGTCATTACATAGCACAGTTGTATTCTTTATCCCACAGCTGGCCGGCGAGCTTGCTAATTCACACAAAGTTTTCACTCATATGGTGATTGTAATGTCCTGTTCTATGTTGTGACAAGAGTGTGTGGATAAAGCATGTATTCATGTAGCGGCTAACTAGTTAGCTAGCTGGCTTGCTATTTCCATCAAGCTGTGTGAACCCGACTCTGATGGAGATTGACAGGATACAGAGTAGGGTGTCGGTTCATTGACGAATCAGTCACAATGTGCCCAGAGGCCCTTAATCTATTCTAATGTTCTCGGAAAAACTCACCACGGACAGTCTGAGGCCTCCTACGCTCAAATATAATTCAGTTTTTAGTCCATAATGAATTTTTTGTTTTCCAGCTCAGCGTTTTCATGATTACACATGCTTCTATCTAGTCTGGACATTTGCCACAGCACTCATTAAACCTCGCTCTCACTCCACCCTCGCTGGTGGCGGGCCCCTAGCTTCACATGTGCAGGCACCTAGTTTCATGTGTACCCACAATCAGCAGGGGTGGAGTCGAGCGCAAGCCTTTCTGGACTATGTAGGAGCTGTATAGCGCCATCTCTGTCTGAAAAGGGCTAGAGTCTCTTGCTCGAAAAATTTTGAAGTGATCCTTCATGGCTCAGCAGAGTGCAGTCATCAGTTCATTCTTTCAGCCAGGAGGACATTTGTGCCAAATTTAAAGAAATTCTTGAGGCGTTCTTGAGATATCACGTTCACAACCATGGGACGGAAAAAAGAAAATTAAATTAAAACTGAAATGATTTTGTCAAACAGTAATTTGGTCGCCCTGTTGCAGTAACTCTGAGGCCCCCTGGGGGTCGTGGACGGCGTGTTGCAGCCCCAGGTGTCAAACTGTAAGTCAGTGACTGCATGTTCAGCTGCAGCCACACAGTTTGATCTAGCGGCTCCGAGAGCTCTCACTCTGCTGCCGCTCTGCTGCCGTGGATTGCCTGGCAATTCTGATGCTTATCATCAATTTCAGTTTGGAGCTTTTAATGGCCCAGTCTTATTTCACACTGAAAAGGTGGATTAGATGCATTATTCACATTCTAATATTGTGGTACTATTACAACCCCCCCTCCCCTCCCCTCCCGTCCCCGCCACTCTCCACCACATCATACATATACACATCCACCCACACACACACTCTCTCGCCTCGTAGTGATGAAATATGCGCATACTGTTTACAGCCTCATAAATTGAGGATGCAGACTCAGACATAAAAGATTACATAAAGCGATTTCTTGTGGTTATTTTTCTCGCTTCATTTTCCTCACAAGGAAATGAACTGCAGAATTTCTCCTCCTTGAGTCTCTGAGTCTCCCGGTGTGACTGCATGAACCTCCGACTCGCCCGCCGAGCCGCAGCAGAAACTATTACAAACAGGAAAGCAGAGCGAGGAGCCGTGGGCAGGGAAGCTGGTTTTCCCTGTCCGCTCACTGTGTAAAGAGAGGTGCAGTACAGTAGCCTTGTAACGGCAGGCCTTGGAGGCCCCCCGAAGCAAGAGGAAGACTTGACTAGCTGACCGCAATCTATTATTAAGCACCGGATCAAAGCCGAGGGAAGATGAGGGCATGTGCAGGGCTGCCGGGGTCGACAGGGTTCATCTCAATGGGTTGAAGGTATCGAGGATATAAAAGCAGCAAGCGGGGAATTCATTCATTTCACAGCCTCGACATGTGTGATGTTGAGTTTTAGTTGTTTGGAGGGTGTGTTGTAAAAAAACGGCAACTTTTCTGACCTTTGGATTCGGTCAAAAGAGCAGGAGAGCGGCCCCACTGACTCAGAACAAGTCCTCCTGTTTTTCTGTTTCTAAAATCCTCCTCCTAATGCATGTGCATGTTTGCTCTGAGGACGACTTCCAGCAGCAGGTTATTATACACACATTTATTATTCAGAAATGTTTGCTGGGTGCGTAACAGCCCACCTTTAAATAAGAAAAAGACTGCGTGTTACTGGTGCTACAGTTCTGTACAGTATTAAGATGTTCATAAATTGAACAACCAAACAAGATGCTCAGCAGCTCAGCTCCAAATGTGAGAGCTGGTTGAGAACGCAGCTAAAAAAAAATTCCCTCTTTAGAGGAGAGCCTCCAGCAACAAACTGAGCTTCTCCTGATTTGCATTCAGTTTGAACACCAGATTTTCTGCTGCTATCCACATTTAAAGCAAAGAAACTGCAGGATATTAATCAATCTGAGATCAGACTGTGAAATGATAACACATGTAACCTGCAGAAACTCGTTGAAAACAATCCAGTTTGACATCAGTGTATGAAGTCTGTAGTGATGTGCGAAAAGATTGAGCTGTTTTAATTATTGTTGTGTTCGGTCGTGTGAGTGCACGAGAGCCTCGTCTGTCCACAGCTAATATTGCAAACTACCAGCCTGCTCTTATTCTGAAGTGGTCAGACACTCCTTCGTCTGTGGTGTTGGTGTCACACACCCGCTCTGTGAGCCACCTTTTGCTGTGTTGTGATGTGCTGCCAGTCGGCTGGACGGCACCAGTCTCAACAGTGTGATACGCCACTGGATGGCGTCTGTTTGAAACGCTGCCAGTGAGCTGGACGGTTGGGATGAGAATGTGTTGAAACTACTGGAACAATCAGCCTCACACTGTGTGTGCACAGGGCCATAAATATAGACGGTGTTGGCAGGGCAGTTGCACTGGGGCCCATGGGGTGAGGGGGCTCATAGTGAGGGGGCCCTCCAACTATATGTGAGGTAGAAATGGGCCCTTGTGAGTGATTCAAACTGCCACGTCAGATTGAATTAGAAATGTTGCCGTGTGCGGGGCGGCACGGTGGTGTGGTGGTTAGCGCTGTCGCCTCACAGCAAGAGGGTTGCCGGTTTGATCCCGGGTGTGGGAGCCCTTCTGTGTGGAGTTTGCATGTTCTCCCCGTGTCAGCGTGGGTTCTCTCCGGGCACTCCGGCTTCCTCCCACAGTCCAAAGACATGCAGATTGGGGACTAGGTTAATTGATAACTCTAAATTGTCCGTAGGTGTGAATGTGAGCGTGAATGGTTGTTTGTCTCTATGTGTCAGCCCTGCGATAGTCTGGCGACCTGTCCAGGGTGTACCCTGCCTCTCGCCCGATGTCAGCTGGGATAGGCTCCAGCCCCCCCGCGACCCTCAAGAGGATGAAGCGGTTAGAAGATGAATGAATGAATGAATGAATGAATGAATGTTGCCGTGTGCTTTAATTTGAAAAGGCAAAACCACCTCCATCATGGTTTTCTTTTTTTTCTTTTTGTAAAATAACCGGTAACAATCGATGACCAAATATAATATAGAATATAAAATGTATGCTTACTGTACATAAATTATAAATAAGGTATAAAAACTATTCAATTAAATGAATAATTCTTTATTTTCTTTGGTATTTCTGTCCTGTACATATATGTGATGATGATTCTGGGTGATCTGTATGTTGGTGTTATTTAATGACACGTCTCTATTTGATCATGTGACGACAAGATTATACGGCAGCTAGTTTAGGAACATAACACGTATGTACCGTGCCTTAGGGCCCGTCATGATAGCGTGCACTGGGGCCTGTTGTAACGACCTTATGCCTCTGTGTGTGTGCACCTGTATGACCGTATACTTAAAGACATCTGGTGGTTGAGGTGATTCATAATGACTGTTGACTCCTCACTCCTCGTAACCAGCCGGTCGTGGCCGCCAGCTTTCCAGAAACCATCTCATCTTAAAACAAAGAGCCTTACCGTCTGATGCAGGACACATTTGTCTTTGGTTGTGGCTCAAGAGGAACTGACATCCACAGAAAAGTTTGGTCTTATTTTGAGTCTGCAGATTGATTGTTAGTACCCTGTTTTGTTATTTTTGCTGCTATCTTGTCTGTAAGGGAGCTGGGAGGGACAATTCCACGGGCCGCAGCTGCACCCAGGTTTTGTTCCGTTTGTCAGATGGCGTCATACCTCAGCAGCCGAAGGTTTCAGAAGTGGAGAGGTGTGCCCCGATTGGCATTTTTGATTTGGTCATTTTTCTGTGATATTTGTGCTTCTGTCATCAGTCAGTTAGCAGGCAGTTACACATTCTGGGTTTTTGTCTATTTTCATATTGTTTCTTGTTATTTCCTTCTTTGTTGTGCGGCTGTGTTTGAGTTCTTAAAAATACAGCCGTCCTCATCATTATATCTATATTTCACATTCCGAGCCTGTTTGCAGGAGAACTCCATCTACTCTGTGCAACATGTTGTGGCGCCATCAAAAAAAAACGAGGCGTGTATTTTTATTTGCTGCTGAAACGTGCTGTGACGCGTTGCTGGAATTACAAGGATTGTATGGAGTGGCTGCGATCAGCTCGACGGCCGCCTGGTGGAGATCTGCACTTTACTGTGTTCACTCAGCTGCTGCTGTGAAACTGTCTTATTTTTTAGGCTTTCGCTGTGTACAAATTTAGTTCATTTCTTGACTGATTTTTATGTCCTTTATGCACACGACTCCTTAAAAACACATTTTCAGTGACATGAATGATAAAAATAGAGCCAAACACTGCGTGCACCTCCCAGCATCCTGCATGAACATCTGGCCGACACCTGGAAGTGCCTCGCTTCATCTTTTTATTGTGAGACTCCACAGAGGAAAGTCTGCATCTCAGGTTACAATAAGTCAGCAGCAACTTTGGAAAGAGGTAAACAGCAGTGCTCTTTGTGCTGTGACTTGGCAGAAGAAAGATTGATCTGAGTTTTCGTCTTTTGTTGCAATGTTTACCCCTCCTGCCCTCTGCCAGCTGAAATATCCATTTTTGGAGTGAAGCAGAGACGTAGCTGCACCGTGTCAGATGATTTCTGTTCGGAGTGCTGCCAATACTCCAT
This sequence comes from Epinephelus moara, assembly GCF_006386435.1. Lineage (NCBI taxonomy): Eukaryota > Metazoa > Chordata > Actinopteri > Perciformes > Serranidae > Epinephelus > Epinephelus moara. Next base: position 44,185,614 of record NC_065511.1, read on the forward strand.
TATAGAAAGGACGACGCAGGGTTTATTTCTGGGCAGTTAAATATTAGCCTTGGCTGCTTTACTGCCAGGTACAGCGTCTCCAGACCAGCTGCATGGTTAATAAGGCAGGGGGGAGGCAGAGACCCCACACTCGGCTGTAACCTTTATGCTTCCCTCGTTGACGTTGACTGGATCGATAAGTTAATACTGGATGTATAAGGGCATCAAGTCACAGTCCACCTGCCTGTGACCTTTTAAAAGACATGCAGGAATATTGTGTGTGAAAACACTGTCCAGTGCCGGACGGCCGAGGCTCGTCTGCAGCGGCACACGGTGAGAATCTAGCAGGAAGGATCAGGTTAAAGCAGAGCAGCAACAAAGTGTTGCATCACAGCGCCTCAGGCTCCTTAAAGAAGCTCCCCTCTTGCTAAATGGCCATGTTTGTCTGCCGGGGGTCCTGTCACTGGCTCTGATGTCATTAATATTTGATGGAGCTCGATGGAGGTAACCTTTAAAGCATCCCATAGCCGTGCACTCCCAGGTGACCTTTTCTCTTTCGCTGGACTCCTTCCTTCAGTAACTAACTCGTCCGGATGCTGGCTGGACAAGACGTCCACGATAACAGTTGACTGGTTTTCTGTATTTTTATCAGCATGTTAGTAGACATAATAACAACCTGGAATGAGATCACATGTAGTCGTACATGAGGAACTTCTTGTTTGCTTCAGTTATTATAACAGGGCCTGTAAATACAGTATGTTCTATGCATAATTAAATTAAGCTTATCAGTCATAATCACAGTAATATAATTAAGCTGCAGAAAGAGCAACATCTGCGGCTTGTTCACAGCTGATTTTTATAACCTTAAAAGGGCCGTACAGTTACAGAGAACGAGTTTCTTTGTGCAGATTAACAGAGGCTGATATGCCTCAATACTGCCATCTCTTTGTTTCTGAAAAAGGCTTCATTTATCCTGATTTTAGTGCTTTGTGAATATGATTTATTGTTCAGCTATTATCAGGTATATTGTTGCTTTTAAATGACAGAAATGACTCAGTTTTAAAACAAATTAAATACTTAAATGCAGAACACAGAGGAGCAATGAGGCGCGGTATGGGAGCAGTGTTTTTTGGTTGCTGTGATACAGAATATCTGCAGAAGTTAAAATGTCAGCACAAGTTAAAGGACCCAGAGTCCTGCACGGGTCCATTTCTGAAAAGAAGTAAAAAGGGTAACAAACCAAAAATTGTGTTTGGGTTCGGCCCACTTGACATGCTGCGGTGTTGTGCTGTGGCCTATTCAAGTGCTGGAATTTGTTATTTACATGACAACGCCTGAATGCAACACAGGCTCCGCTCTAACTGAGTGTGTATACAGTGCCGGCTGCGCTGCTGTGCGAGCGGCGTGTTTGACTGTGTGTAACAGCAGTCTGTTGATGGTCATTTACACACTGTCCATAACAATAACTGTGTCAGGTAACAAACTGCGCCGGGCTTGGTTATAATTGTCTCGGACTTGGGTTTGGTTCGGTCAGGAAAATGCGGCCTGAGCCGTGCTCTTGTGTGCTCATCTGTGTGTGTGTGTGTGTGTGTGTGTGTGTGTGTGTGTGTGTGTGTGTGTGTGCACAAAAGCAAATGCCTCAGTCCTTATTCTCTGTTGTCTCTGGTGATGTTGCACAAATTCCAGCATCTTTCTACTGCAGAGACAGACAAGTTAAAGAGCAAGTTTCCAGCAGTGAAATGCTTCTTTAACTCTCATATTACTTTAACAGCATAACAGAGGTTATGGCTTCTGGCTTCAGGCTGCCACCACTAGATTTTCAGAGGCCCCACCTGGTCACCTCTATGAAAAATATCTGGAGACATCACTGGACATGAACGACATGGACATCACTGCTGAGACAAATCACTGTGTGGTCAAAGCTTGGTTAGTTTAGGCACCAACGTGACTTGGTTATGGGGAGATTACAGAACACACATAAACAGCAGGACAGAGACAGTGCAGGCAGCACAGCCTCCTCTGTTCACATTCATATTTATTGGATTGACACCTTTTTTGCTGACTGTATAAATATGGTTCACTCTGCATCTATTGTGAGACTATGAAAGGTTTGTTTTTGAAATATTCAACATCGGAGATGTTTTTTAAGTAGTGTGCTGTGTTTCCAGAGTTTTCTTTTTTCATCTAAGTCCCACTTCAGCGGCTCGCTGTAGCACCGCGCTTCAGCTGAGTCCCTGTTTGATTTCCCAGGAGACGCTCGGCGCCTCACCAACTGATGTGAACACAATTACTTCAAGATTAATGTCAAGAAAACAAAGATGTGATCATGGCTCTCAGCTGAGATGTTACCCCACTTCTGCCTGTTACGCTGCTGAAAAGGCACCTCGGATTGAAATGTTGGTGTCGAAAATAATGATTGACCCTTTAAAAACGGACATTCTGCTGACGGCGGCGGGAGAATGTTGTTCGCATGATCCTGTTTAAATAAATCTAAAATAAGAATCATAGAAAATTCATTCTTTACAGCAGCAAGTTAAGGCTTCTGTCTTCACCGTCATCAGGTCATGACCTTACCTTACGTTACCTTACGTGACGTGCAAATGTGGTATTTAGCTGTAATTATGCTGGTGTTTCCCTGTAGTGGCGGCAGAAGGTTGTTGTTTGCATGATTCTGTTTAAATTGATAAAATATAAGAATCATAACAACGAGAACATTCATTCATTTTGCAGCAGAAAGTAATGACTTCCATTCCCCCATCATCACGTGATGATCTTACGTTATCTTACTTTACATTTTGTGTAAATTTGGTGTTTGGCTGTAATTACACCAGTATTTTCCTGTTGCAAACCACATGAAAATGCAGGGTGGTGCCAGAAGAGTGAATAATAACTTTATCGTAACACCTTTGCACTCCGCTCATAAAAATGAACATTTCAATCAGGAGAGATCAGGTGAATGAAATAAAGATAATTGTTTCATACAAATTAACAAATGATGTGATGAATTGTTGGGAAGTCTATGGTGCTAGGGCTCCTATGGGAGATTTGCAATTGAGCGGCATCCCAGTGGAGTCCAGACTCTGGTGGTGGTTTTGGATGATGACTCTGAGACTGAAGGCTGATGACTCTGAGACTGAAGGGTGATGACTCTGGGACTGAAGGCCGATGACTCTGAGACTGAAGGCTGATGACTCTGAGACTGAAGGGTGATGACTCTGAGACTGAAGGATGATGACTCTGGGACTGAAGGCTGATGACTCTGAGACTGAAGGCCAGTGACTCTGAGACTGAAGGCCGATGACTCTGAGACTGAAGGCCGATGACTCTGAGACTGAAGGCCAGTGACTCTGAGACTGAAGGCCGATGACTCTGAGACTGAAGGCTGATGAGGATGATGAATCTGTGAAGGCGTGGCGGTGGTTGGGAGGTGGAGTGTGCACATACCTGCAGTATGAAAGACCTACAAGCAGAAAGAGAACCGTATTTAAAACAAGAGGCAGTAAGATGATAGGCTGACAGGGAAGGTGTGTCCCTGTGCTGTTGGTTAACTATGATCAGCTGACAGAACAGCTGATGTCTCAGTTGACAGCCCCCTGATAATGACAGAAAGAAATGAGTTAGCATGTGTGCGAGGAGTGAAAAGTAGATGTTATGAGAAATATTTTAAAGACCTAAGCATGAAAAAATGCCATCTTCCTGACTGAACTTTCATTTGAGCTTCATATCTCAAAAACTAACTAATGTACAGGGTTAAAATAACTTATGAAATGTTAAGAAATGTTTTGTTTCAAAATTCAAAAATCTTTTGGATCATTATGTTTTATCCTTTTATTTTGTAAAATCTGATGAAAATAGTTGAGTTTTTAAAAATTTAAATACATTTCTCAGTTATTCTGGTTCATTGACTTCTGTAAGCTTTTAACTCAGGTTGTCCAGATTTTAGGGACATAAAGCATCTGAAGATACTTCAAGATGTGACGTCACAATAAAATTCAGAATTCAGAAAGCCTTTATTTTGTCACTGTACAAAGAATAAACAACGAGATGATGAGCTACATCTGATCAGGTGCCAATCAGTCATTAAAACAAGCAGGTAAAAAACAAACATAATCGTTCATTAAATTGTAAATAAATAGTGTAAAACAATGGGCTGTAACAAGCTGTCGCACATGTAAATTAATAATAGATAACACTGGCACTGCACTAATAAGCAGTAATACCAACATAAGCACTGGCTGACTGTTCCTGTCTCTGAGCTCAAAGGGTTAAGTTTAATATATGTGCAGCATCAGTAGTTAACACAGTGCAGTTTAATGTCCTCCGACACTGACAGCTATATAAAACCATATTCTTTATATTAGCAGTGATGGAGAGGGAGAGAGGCTCGACACTGAGCAGCTCAGACTCAACAATAAGTCCTTCAGAAATGAAATGCAGAGCTCAGCAGCAGCACAACACACCTGACAGCCTTCTTATCAGCAGCAGGATCACCTGTTGACTCCTGCTACACTGTCCTTGTCAGACTTTCGGGACTGAGGTGGCAGAAGGTGGCACAGACGGATCCTGAGTGTCTGTTCTTGTGATGAAGGATCTGACTTTGTGTTTCATTGTAAAAGGAGAGAGATGTCATCTTCCACACTGTGTGTCGTTAAAGTGGGAACACACAATTACACAAAGCTGCTCTGAAATCTTTTACATCAGAACTGTCCTCAAAGAACTGCAGAAACTTCTGATAATGACAAAAAACAACACACAGGTTGAATATATTTGCATGTCATTTATTTCTTCACAAGTAATAATATTCATTATTTGCTTGCACCCCTCGAGGTGTTCCTTGTTCTATTACTTTTCTATTACACAGCCTGAAGGGATAATTGCCTCATTTTTACCTTCAAATTTTCGGATAACTCGGCGGCTCGGCTGTGTTCCTCTGACTCAGTGATCAGAGTAACCAAACGGTGGAGCGTGCACGACTTCTCTTCAGTCTTTACCACTTTTATTTGTTCTCTTTAATCTAAACTGGGGCCTTTTTTAAGCGATGTGCATACCAACAGATTAGTTCTACTCAGAGGTCTGCTGTCACACACTGCCTCCAAGAAATAGCCATGGCCTCACACTCACAGGCTGACACTGACAAATACTCTCACCTTCTCTGCCTGCTCTACTCTAGTTTTACCTAACTGACTGCCAGCTTTGGAAATGGACGCATTACAACCTTAAACAGTGTTACAGAGTCACTCAATGTGTGACAGAGTATCTCGCTTAAAACACTGCAGCTGGAGACTAGCTGACATTATATAGCTGTATACGCTCACTGCTCAGTCTTACAGAGACTCTAGCACGGCTGCTGACTCTCGTCTTCTGTTTATTTACAGGGCAAATAATACATGGGCCCAACCAACACAGTTCTGACACTATAGAGAGCAAGGCAGAAATTATAATAATTCAGATGTGATAAAAATCCCTCCAAAATGTTGATACAAATATAAACAAAAACGGCCCACAGGAAGTCTCGGTAGTCCTTTATGTTGCAGGTGACAGGTGCTCCAGTGATTTATACATTTGCACAACATTTATAACGTTACTTTTTAAAACAGAAAACACACGTTTTATTTTGTGATATTTACTGGAAATGACCAACAGTATATCCAACAGGAAGTAGCCTAGCTTGTTATCAGTGGTGGTCATTAACCAGAAACTTTGATCCCCCAGCTGACAAATTATTTTGGTTTCTGGAGTGAAGTCAGGAGGTATCATGTCAATAATTTCTTACTTTAATTTCACGAATCAGCCGTCCATTGTGGCGCTATCTTAATGTGAGCGACAGGAATAAATAAAAACAGGGTGCACGACAAATGTTCAGCTCAAAATGCTGCACTGCATCACCTGCAGCCAGTCAGGACGCCTCTGTTGTCAGCTTTAAATCCAAAATGTTGCCATGTTGGTGCAGTTTCAGTTTTGTTGAAAGACTAACTCTGACATGTCTCCTCTTGTCATCCAAAACAACACATGAACTTACAAGTAAACATGTTAGTGCACTCAGCTCACGGCCTGTCGGACACCAGTGGCTCTGTTAGTTATAAACATAATATTATGTTAATCATGTCGTCGTAATGCTTGTTACAAATGCACTATGAGTTGGGCTTGTGCCTGAGACACTGTCGGCACAGGTTGATGATGTAGGCTACTTTTAGATTTGCCAGAACGTGTCATAATGAGAAATGTTGATTTAAGTAAGTAAGTAAGTAAACTTTTATTTATATAGCACCCTTCATAGTACGCGTACACAGAGTGCTTAACAATGCAAACAATAAGACCACAGTTCAATAGGTCACAATAAACGTGCAACTGAAAATTCTAGAAAAAACATACACACAGGCATATGGTATATTACATATTTAGTCAGTTTGCATAAAATCAAACCAACAACTTTATGAGTATACACAGAGGCAACAAAACAGCAGGTAGCATTTGAACTCCCTGCCATATTTACTGATGTTCAGCTAAAAAAACAAAGCATGATTTAGAATAAAAAGGATTCCAGCTCTTTGCCCAGCGCAGCAGGTACATGAAACATTTAGGGGCACAAATTATTCAAAAAGGGTTAATTAGTGAACAATTGCTAAATCGTTTTACTGTCAGTCCTGATATCCAACATTTAATCACCCAGTGAGCTTCAGATTTAAACCCAGACTCTGTTGTGTGTTGGTATCAGGTGTCACCTTGTTTTCAAGTTTTGAAACTGTCTTCCAACAGTATCCGTCTTCCTAAACAGGTCAATGGATGCTGCTCTTTACGCTGTGTGAGATTCGGAAGACAAATGGGTATAAAATAGCTTCAGGAGCTGCAGGATAATGATTTTATTTCATTCTCAGTGCAGCGTCCAGCAATACTCGGGCAGATTGTTTGGGGAGCGGATGTGTTTGTGCCATTGATCTTGGCCATCTGATAAGGAAGCCCAGCGACAGGCTGTTAACCTCAAACGGTGAGAGCATTAATCCATTTCAAAACATCCCGCTGCTTTTCGCTTTGCTCTGCTCGATTTCTCCCGGGCGGCACACAGAGGAAGGACAGTACTGACCTGCTCCTCTCTGCTTTTTATTTTCCTCCAGTATTTCATCAAACACAATCAAAACTCTTGACGAACTTTCAGACGTGCATCAGTCAGAGAAAATATTCTACCATCCATTTGATTTGTTGGAGGCTGAGGTGTCATGTGACTGCTGCTTCATGCTGGTCGCAGATTTAATAGAGAGAATTATTTGGCCCTGCAGCAGTTTACAGGCTCTTCCAGTTAACAGGTCATCCTGTTTCAAATGTTTACTACTGTAATGAGAAACGTTGGCTCTGGAAAGCGTTTAGCTCGGGGCGTGCCTGAAGAAACATACAGGATTGGACACTAATAGATTTGTTATAGGAAGTAGCACTGAGGGACTTTTTTCATTAATGGGTGTGTTTTAAAAAGAGCTGAAGGTTAATGGAAAGTGCCCGAAGGCAAAACACCGCATCGCTTCACTCTGAGGGATGGTTACTAATGAATTCTGCGGCTGATCGCTGCTTTGAGATTATTGTATGTCATTATAGGTGTGAGCCGCGTTCTCGTACACAGAATCTGATGTAACTGTTTCTAATTAAACTAAAGTCAATAGAAAGTCAACAGGATGATGGTCCAGATGAGAATTGTGGGATTTGAAGGCTGAAAAATGTGCAAAATATGTCCAGGAAAATGAAACAAGTGCAGCCTGTCAAATTAAAGATTTGACATTTTTATGTTTCTGCGCCGCCGATCGCCGACACCATAGGAAATATGTCTTTGGGTTGTCCATCCATCTGTCCCATTCTCGTGAAGGCGCCTTGAGGACATTTTTGTAAAAGCAACATTTTTGCAAAAATAGTACTTAAATTGTGCGATGGCTTTCTCATGGAGGCTGCCATCTTCCTGGAAAACTCGCCTGGCTGGATAGTTTTGCAATGCATACTTGGAGATTCAATCTTCGGTTGAGATGGGTTCATAAGTGTGCATCGCAAAGCCCTTCAAAGTAAGTGGGGATTTTAAGGGCTGAAAAGCACTTCCCTAAAGCTTGAGACACCCTAGCCCTTGTTTTTGCGCGTCACCGCGAAGGGCTAGGGCCAATTTTGAGGGGAAGTGTGAGCATTGGGACGGACACTAAAACGAGATAAACTGACACTTGAATGGCTTGTTATTGTTTTTTATTAGCAGCGCTCCAGAAATGTTAACGTGGTCGCTTGGTTTCGAGGCCATGTCACTGAAATATCTCAAGTGTTGAATAGATGTCCATTAACTTTGGCACCAACGTTCATGTTCCTCAGAGATGATTCCTACTGACCGCTGATTTTTTCTTTAGCGCCAGCATGAAGTCCTCATTAGTGGTTATAAATGAATCGTCTCAACAACCATTGGATGGATTGTCATGAAATTTGGTGTTCACTGTAGAATTGAAGTGTAATGACTTTGGTGATCCCCTGCCTTCATCCAACATCATCATCTCAAAATTTCTTATTACTTTGGTTTATGATCTCATTTTATCTAAACAATGAGGCTCCCACCTGTCTGAGCTCGACTTTGTCATCACTGCTAACACGGATGCTAATGTGCTTAATAATGCTGCGTTCACATGGAGTCAGGAAGATTGTAGATGGCAAACCGAACATCTTTTCAGTGGACGGGACGGGAAAATTATGTGAGGCCGGCAGTGAATACCAGTAATGGTAGATAAAATTACCGTTCAGAGTTAATTATCTGAACTATTTGCTGTGCTCAGCGACAGAATTTAAGACTGGATGACGCGTAGCTCCCTGACACGACCAAACACAGGCGATCTGGACAATTACTGCACGTTACATCAAATAATTCACTGGAAAGTAGATTTGTATTTGGTCAAAGTTGTTATGTGGTGCTAGTGTAGATGTTGTGGGGCCTGGACCAGGTGGTTTTAGGTTTTAAAAACTGACTGCACTCGTGGAGCATGACTTGGTTTGTTAGAGACGCGAGGTGCTGAGATGCTGTTTAATCTGTGTTTTCATTTTCACCAAATGATTTAAGATAGTTAGGTTTACATTTTCTGCTTTTGATTTTGTTAGATTAGGTGAATAAGTCTTGTTGTACGTGGTTATATTGCTTTGTTTGAGTAGAACAGCACCACAAGCCCTTTTCAGTTGTAGTTTGCCTCACTTTTTGTTTGTAATAATAATCCAGACTTCCTTTGTTAATCAAGAACTTTATTTTACAAGAACATTGTGTTGCCCTCTACAGGCTGGGTCGTAACACCTCCCATGTATGTGTAAATAAGGAGGGTAAAACCTTAGAAACAGCTCTCATTGTGATACAGTGCAGCAGAACACTGGTGTCAGCTCTAAATTTAATTCACACATTTACAATTTAATCAAAAAACTGAAGATCATTATAAGATGCTTCATAAAGACAGAATTTATGTTGGAGCTGTTGTGTCACCTGACACAGACTAACAACGAACTCATCCACTCAGACACTGTGTGTTTTAATTGACGACATCATGTGTGTTTGTCTGTTTAAACAGTGACAGCAGATAGAAACAGTGAAACATAAAGAAGCTTCAGTTTGTTTGGATGCTGTGTGTTTATGTGACTCATCTTCCTCGTCGCAGCTCTGACAGCCGTGCAGTAATTATCTTGGGCTGCATATGTACATCCTGCCCCATCCTGTCGGTTCAGCGGGCTCTCTGGGTTTCAGTCAGCAGCAGGTTTACCTGTAAACATTTGGAGACTCGTGAGCAAACGGCTGCTGAGGCCGTCCTCGAGGCTTTGGCAGGACATCAAACGTGTTCTTCAGATTCAACATGTTGCTCAAACGCTCGCTGCTCTTCTTAAAGCCGGACGCTGGAGCTGTTGTCTGAGGAGAAAACATTTGATTCTCTGAGTGGAAAATCTTCCTGGATGGTATGCATGTTTGACTGAAGTCTTGTTTACCTTCCACTGACACCTATTTTCTATTGTGCAGTGGACGAGCCCATAACGATCGGGGTGTCTGAGCATAATGCAGTTTGACCCGTTGCTAATGATGTCCTGACACGTGCTTAACGGAGCTCTACATGTGGATAGCTGGCATCTAATTGGAAGTGACAGGCGAGCACCTGTAGCAGTGTTTACCAGGAGGGGGAGGGGACTGAAGCGATCTGTCGGAGAACGTGGTTCTTCTTCTGCAGAGCTTCTTTCTGTTCAGCCCATTTATTCACACTGGAGCTGCACACAGTTCATCACTGTCCACCACCCAGCACTCTGAGGGGACTAATAAAGGGACAGTTAACATTCTGTGCTGTGTTACTCACAGCTCATGCATGAGCAGTTACCTCAGGCTCTGAGTCCAGTAGACACACATTTGCCAAAAAACAGGAGCTCTGCAGCAAATGGACGATTTCACTTCACCCAGATGACCATTTGAGTTTCAGTTACTCTGTCTGTGTTACTTTGTTTTCCTCACAGGCCTCTGGTGAAAGAAGGATCCAGAAATTGAGAAAAATCTTTTTATTTTTAAAGATCATTTTTTTTTGCCTTTATTTGATAGGACAGATTAAGCATGAAAGAGGGAGAGAGGGGATGACCTGCAGCAAAGGGCCACAGGGTAGAGGTCAACCTGCCACCGCAGCAGCCTTTGTACATGAGGCGCCTGCTCGACCCACTGAGCTACTGCGCACCCAAATGATGGAGAAAATTCTTGACGAATTGAAGTCATCATTGATTGTTAATAACAGTAAAACTGTATAAAAGGTGACCACGTGGCGACGGTGGAGGAGGTCGTAATTTTTCACCTTTAAACTGAGGCAGCGTTTTAGGCTGTGGTGACCTGTGAGGACATGAAACACAACTCAGACAATTCTTTGCATTATTTTCACTGTATATTAATATTATTATATATAATCAATTGCTTCCAATCCACCATTATTTAAATGTCTTTATCGTCTCTCGTGGTCATATCTCACTAGAACTATGCTACGCTGCCGCCACCATCTCCGCTTGTTCTGCTGTGTTTGGTCTGTATCTGTAAGCTTTCAGAAAACGTGCACAAATACGGACGAAATGAACACGGTGTACGAACAGAAAGCTTTGTGCGTCTCTGTCAATCTAACCCTTCGGCCCTGTGGGAAAAAACAACAACTCTAATGTCATCGAAAACCCAGATTTTTATAAATTGTCTTCACTATTTGGCAGATTGCACAACATTCTGCATGATTACATTTTTATCGTCAACTTACACAGTTCCGTCCATGTTTTCAACATCGCTGAAATCACAGCGCCAGAGGCAGCGTCTGAAATTAACTTACAGACTCACCGGCCAAGCATATTTTCTACCAGCTAAAATAACAGTTGTTGTTTTTTTAAATTTATTTATGTTTTTGTATTTGTTTTATATTTTTACTGGCCACACATGGGCCTGACTTTAATATTTAGTGATTTAAAACTGCTGCTTTAGAACAACTTCAGGACGATCACAGAGGCACCAGGGACCTGCTGAACAAGAATATTGTGGGGTTTGCTTGAGTTTTAAATAGATTTTTTAAATCAACCTGTGCAGAAATGAACAAGATATTAATATTATTATTGTTAAAAATGCTGCAGTGAAACAACAAGAAAATCACGACAAATGTTCAGTAAAGGAGAACAGAACAAAAAAACAAGCTTTGTGGCCAAGGTGAGTTTACAAGGTGTACCTGAATGCACCATGAGGTTGCTGTGTGACTGAAACACGTCACTGACATGGAGGACAGACGCAGCGCGACAGGAAACGACACAAAAACGCTGTTGAAACTCTCAATGTTGTTTTTTTATCACGTGAGTAATTTGGTACTTTTACCCACCGTGGTGCCTGGTGAGTGTTAGTTTCAGACCCTGGCCTGAGGTCAACCTGTTGGAGAGACGTGATGTCACAGTACCTGTGGAGAGGTGCTTATAGAGGCAGATTTACAACTGAAGCATTGCTGTGTTTGTTCAGTGTGTGTCACAGTTTGTATGAAGTGTCAACTTGATACTAAACGTGAGGTCCTGTCTGTCAGATGTGCTTCAACATGGAGATGAGTTCATGAGTGTTGAGCAGCAGGGTGAATAAGAGGAGTGTGCGAGGGGTGAATCAGTGTGAGAAAATGAGGCAGCGAGCTCTTCACTGAAGTTGGGTGGACAGTCTTCCTCGATCAATAACAGCAGCGCAGCAGCTGAAGGTTGCTCCAACACATTTGTCCATCAGTGCAACGACAGCACCTTTAAACTTTTCTATTTCTGGAGAGCTCCATCTCTGCTGCAGCAGCTCCATAAAATGAAGCCCATTTTTTCTGCCTCTCTTTATCACCCGTGCCCAGGCATCTCAAGGAGTAAAGAAGGAGAAGAGAAGACTCCATATTTTTCCTTATCCTCATTAGGCGCCAGCAAAGAACCCTTTTTTTTTCTTCCTGCGGCCATCCCGCCTGCTTTTGTCTCTTAAATCTGTCTCCGGGCCAGGCGGAGGGAGCCGTGATGGAGCTGGTGCCACGCAGGGTGTGATCTTCTCGGGCGATACTGATGCTCTGAAAAAGGTACTCGAGCAGAAGGAGGGCAAAGGAATGTGCTTTTTGAGCCTTCACGTCCTGCGGCTTTGTATTCACAGTCACAGCCAAGTTAATTTCAGCAGGAATGGCCACTAATCAAGTCGTGAAGGCATCATTTCACATTTTAAAGCCCATTTCAGTATCTAACATGCCTATAAATTCTGCTGGGGTAGTTACAATTCTTTCCTCGCTTCAAAACGTCAGTATTTAGTTTGGCTATTGTGCTGTTACAGCCATCTGGATGCAACTGAGTTTGGCAACATAACAAAGGTGAAATATGGAGCTGTTTATCTGCAGGAGGTACGATTTCACAGGAGAACTGAATATATATCATACAATCAGCATAAATCATTCTAAGCTGCAGCTTAGACTTTTCTTCACCACATTTCAAATGGAAATAATTTCCTGTCTATTCCAACATCTTTATCTGAGAGCTCTAATTGTTTGTTACTCTACACATGAAGGTTTGAGGTTTATAAAATAGTTTAAACTCAGCAGCAGCTCACAGAGCAGACTGACCAGCTGCAGGATAAACACACTCCTCACACTTCACACAGGAAACATCTTCCTCCTGCTCAGACTGCAGGTGTGAGGAAGAGGAGCGAAGAGCAAACAGAGATCTGTCGTGCGCAATAATAAAAGAACACTGGTCACAATCAGGACATTTGATTAACTTTTAAAATCACATTTTACTGAGAGTCCACACACAGCAGCAGCTTTAATGGATTAACCTGCGTTAACAGTTTCCTGTCATCGTCTGGACCGGGCCAGTAACACCTGTAGGACGTCTGAAGAGGACGCCAGGTGCCAAACATTAAATTACTTGATTCAGTTTAGTGTAATCTCACAACATGTCAGCTTCACTGTTCTGCTCTCTACTTCCTCCTCTACTTTTTCTCTATAGTTGGAATAAAGTCATGCGTAAAGTGGCACGTTCTCTCCCCTCACTCATCACATATCACTTTTATGTCTACGTATGAAACGCTGCGTCTCGTCCGGCGTCTGTGATTGATGTTCTGTTACGATGTCACTTTACGCCTGTTGCACGTTCATCGTGTCTTTTCAAAATAAACAGAACTTCAGTTTCTGCTCGTTAGATGCAGACAGTCTTTTTTTAAAAAATACACAGAGAAAAAAACATCATGGTTTGGCTCTACATTCATACAGGAAGTGAACGCCGGGCTCCTGGGTGATTGGACCCACCTACCTCCTGTCCCGCCCGCCCTGTAGGGACTCCACCTCTTTACATCACGTTGTTATCAGGCAGCTTTTCAAACTGACTCTGCCTGGCAGCGTATGGTACCACCACACAAGGAAACCTTTTGACGCCAAAATCACTGACCAAGCAGCGTATTTGATGAATATATTGAGCGAGTCCTCCACCTTCTGACTAAACGACACTTTGTGGAGTTTATTTGCTCCAAAGCAGCTGATGAGAACACGTCTCAGTCGCATGTCTTTAAAAAGTTTGTTTAAACCCGTCCTGACGGTTGAATGGAAACACGGTTGTTGTCGCTGTGTGTCAGCACCTACATGTCCTAGTATTTTTCTTTAGTTTTCCTGTGTCCGATGTGAAATAAATCTTTTGGACGTTTCACTGATTGATGGCGGCGCGAGCTGCTGAGATGCGATTAAGTGTGTACAACACATCAGATACAGGCTGTTTGCCTGCAGAGTCCTCATGTTATATTGAGTGTTGTTGTCAATAGTGCAGATTAATGTGCGGAGATAACCGGTGTGTGTGAGTGTGTGCCGAGGAGTTGTTGTGTTCGCTGTGGATGGTTCCCATCCATCAGTTCAAAGAGCAGAATAACCAAGAGTGACATTCAATTACGGTATGCTAATTTGTGTTCTTTATTTATTTATTTATTTGGGCCTCACCATTCATTTACTTAATTAACAATTTTGGACGTGAGCTATCATGAGCAGATTGCAATATTCTTTCCAATAACAGGCCATAATGAAATATATTATTAGCAATAAAGTTAATGGAACAAGTGAAGTGAGACTTCTCATCAGCGCTGGATGCATGGCAAATTAAGGATAATAAAGGGAACAAACGGGGAACACACACTTGGGAAAATAGCTCCTGTAAAGTATTGTTTAAGATTTCCATGAAAGGTTTATGTGCCGCTCGCTGTCAGCCTCACGTGTGTCGTCTGTCGCTGTGATGCTTAATAGCGTTTACATTGTCCACCTGTCAGTGGAGGGCCTAAAGAGGACCTTTTCCCTCTCGTTGTTGTTGCAAATTGGACCTTGTTCTTAATTAAAATGTAATTAGAGGCTAAAAGAGAGAGCGGGATGTTTTGACAGGCCCGACTGAACTCAAGGCGCTCCAAGGTAATTAAAAATATTTAGCTGGACTGCGCAGCATCTGGCAGTCACTTAGAAAATCTCATTTGTGGTGTGATTGTGTTTGTGATTTTCTCCTGTTACTGTGATTTAACTCATCAGAGGAAACAGAAACATTTCTGCAGCCTGAGAGTCATGACACAAAGGTTCATCTGAGACCATCTGAGACCAGCACGTGAACAGTTGTAGTCAGGTGAAGGTTCAGCAGGTGGTAACTCAGTACTGCAGTAAGATATTTTGTGAAAGTAAAACCTCACGTATGAAGCTGGTTTTTACTCTACATCACCATGAGTTCACACCTGAAGTGTTCCGGCCGGTCTGCTCTCAACATTAAGTCAGAATCATCTTCATCTCTTTAAACCGTCTCAGAAACATTAAAGAATATTTTCTCTCAGCGTGCCCGGCTAATTGGACAGAAAGACGGCGAGCAGCAGAGGATGTGCTGACCTCTGAGACCGGGCTGGACGTACAGTCAGAAGGAACCAGCTTTGATGTCGTTAAGATGTTAGAGTCTGAAACTGACTGAAGTTCAGCCGCAGCCGGTGGGCAGGTATCTTTTCAACAGTCCAGCTGTGCCTGAAGAACAGACACTGAGACGGACAGAAGAAGAAGAGGAAGAGGAAGAAGGGCAGAGTGGTTCAAAGCAGCGCTGCGTTTAACACATCTCCAGACAAATATTACAGAAACCCAGCAAAAAGAGTTTCATCATTAGAGTCACATTATCAACTTTATCTCATGTCTACAAGGCTTAATGTATCTGTTAACGTGTGTGAAGAACAGGAGAATATTTCCTTATTTTACATCCTGAAACCACAAACTGCTGATCAGAGTGTTGATCCTGTGTATCAGTGATGAAAACTATGACGGACATTTTTAATCACTGAGTGTGTTCACATGGACAGTTTAATTCCCTTTTCATTCGGAATGAAAGTTCATTCCTATTAACAGTGATCTTGTAAACACCTAATTCAGAATGAAAATGGCCAATGCAATTGAAAATTCAATCAGATGTAAGGGGCTGGAATATTCTGTTTCTAATTCCCAATGAAAGAATTTCTCGCACTTGTATACACTCATTCCTCTTTAAGTTCATTCCGGTCTTTCTGCGCATGCTCGTTTCCTTGCCCTTCTGG
>NC_065511.1:44201750-44221760 GCF_006386435.1 Epinephelus moara
CGATTAAACTGATCTCCGTGTAAACCCTCATTCAGAATGAATATTTCTCATGTAAACTACCTGGAAAGACTTTAATTCAGATTTATTTCAGTCTGAATGAGAAGCCATCATGTAACCGCACCCTGTGACCTTATTTCTGTGCAGAAAACAAGACGACGAGGAGCTTAAGAAAGATCTTGATGATAAAAACTAAGATGAAATCTATGTTTCAGTTCATCATTTCTTCGTTTCATTCATCAGTATATGGTGCCCATTAAACTTTAGATTATTTTTACATTTTAATACCGTTTTTTGGACATTTTATTAATGGTAATAATAGTTTTATGTCTTTTATTAATGTGCCCCTCTTGAAACATGTCTGATCCTCCACAGCTCTGATCTGGTCATTTGTAGGTCAAAGACATAAGTATGGAAGTTAAAACCCAAACCAAGCTCAACATGGTTGATATTTTTGATGTATATGTTTTTCAGAGGAATTTAAATGACATATTAATCACGTGACGCTGGTCTGAACTAAACGTTTGTTTGTTTCATCCTCTGTGCCGTGCATCACTAAATCAGGTCTGACTGAGCTCCGACAGTGTGAAGGAGCAGCCGATGAGTATTCATTGTGAGTGACATCATTCACCATGTAAATGACCAGCTGTTCATATGCACAGTTGATACGAGGCCTTCAGGCTCATTCTGAATAAAATGGCCGACTCATGTAACCAATGTAAAGTCGATGGCATACGCCTGGGTGTGTTTTATTAGTGTAGAATCCTATTCAAATATTTGGAGTGACAGAAGCCACATTGTGCTCTCAGTGGCTCTGGGCCCGTCACCTTGTCCTGCAGCTGGAGCCGTACAGTATGAATAATGAAGGCAGGTCTCGGAGTCTTTTCGCTCTCCGACAGAAACCAGGAGCGGCTCCATTAAAGAATGAAAAGGCAGGTCTCTTTTGTTGCTCCCACATCTCCCCATTATTAAAGAATCCCATTAAACGACAGAAGAAGGTGACTTTTCCTTTCAGTGCGATGACACATGGAAAGAGGCCCCTGTCAGGTCAGAGACGGGGGCCGCTGATGAGGCCGGAGAGGGGCTTCGACTGGAGAGGAGAGGACTTATTGATTGACTGAGCCAGCACTGTGTGTCCTGCACTCTGTCAATCACCTGCAGACCCTTTCCTTTGTTGCTCTCTTTTCTTGTGGCCGCTGGTGATCAGCTGCTTCTGGAACGCTGTGTGCAGAGCCCGTGCCCTCATTTAACTTCATTACTGCAGGGCTGACAGCCAGGCAGCGAGGGGGGCGAGCAGCATCCTTCGACCCTGCGTGGTCACCATCTCCTGGAGACACCTTTCCTGCCGCCATCCATCCTCAACTCCCCCCTCCCCCCCTCGCTCTCCTTTCTTTCTTCTTCTCTGCGGTTATTCCATCACTGTCTCGGCCTTCCTCCGCCGCCCTCCCCGTCGCGCCCACAAATGCAGCTCAGCAGCATTGATAACAGTCTGACAGACCACAGTGGAGGGCTGGCGTCGCCTCCTCAGCCCCGTCCCTCCTTCCCCTAACTCGCCGCCTCGCCTTTCTCGTCAAGGTCACCCTGCTGCCACGGAGAGAGAATGGCAGGCTGCGAATGGAGGCTTTCACCTGCCACTACTTGTTCTCTCACAGACGTGTCTCACACCTTCCACCATGATGGCGATGGTTTGATTTCGCACTGCGTGGCGAGGCTGTCAGCAGGAAATAACAACTGATATGATGCCACAGACGTATTTATGACAGTGTGGGATTTATGGATTTTTTATGTTCAAAAAGACACAGCAGAGTTTCTTCTGCTGAATCTTAGCTGTGAAGGATTCATGATCTGTGGCAGGGACGGACTGACGGTCGACCTGGACTTTTATCTGCCGTGATATTCAACATATTAATGATTATCAGAATCTGTTTTTTTTTCATCAATAGCTGATAAATAAATTAATTGATAAAAGCATTACTTTGGCTCAGGGTCTGAAATTAACACCTGCCAGCCTCTGAATGCAGATAGACTTTCTGTTTAGTGAGTAAATCTCAGATGACTTTCAGCCACACTGGAGGGTAGATGTTTTAATCACAGTAGTCATGTTATTGATCACCGTGCTGACGGTGTTTCAGTTATGGTGACGCTTCTCTGCTGATTCACACACGTGTTTTTACTCACGGTACTGCAATCTAAACGTCTTGAGTGCTCCTAGTTCTGCTGCACTGTTTACGGCTCGGGACATCAGCTGATGTGCTGAACTCTCACTTCCCTTCAGCTGCTGCCACAGTGCTGATGTACAGCTGATGGTTATGAGTTAACTTATGAAGGTAATAAAATAATAACATGGAGGCTCCACAGTCTGAAACAAGACGACAAACTCTTAATGTCTCTAACAATGTGAACGGTACTGCATTACAACCTCGCTCCCGACCTCCAGGAGGGGTCACCAAAGCTTCAGATAGGGTCATGAGGCTTTGGTGATTTTAAAGGGATAGTGCACCCAAAAATGAAAATTCAGCCATTATCTACTCACCCATATGCCGAGGGAGGCTCAGGTGAAGTTTTAGAGTCCTCACATCACTTGCAGAGATCCAAGGGGAGAGGAGGTAGCAACACAACTCCACCTAATGGAGGCTGACGGCGCCCCAGATTCAAACGTCCAAAAACACATAATTGAAACCACAAAATATCTCCATACTGCTCGTCCGTAGTGATCCAAGTGTCCTGAAGCCCCGACATGTTAGGTGGAGTTGTGTTGCTACCTCCTCTCCCCTTGGATCTCCACAAGTGATGTGAGGACTCTAAAACTTCACCTGAGCCTCCCTCGGCATATGGGTGAGTAGATAATGGCTGAATTTTCATTTTTGGGTGCACTGTCCCTTTAAGGTGAGTAAGAAGACTTTTTTTTAATAATATCGATTCTTTGGTCAACGATATATTTGCTGATATTACAAAGTCTGTAATTACAGCGTTCTCCCAACGTATATAAACCAAATACATCATTTAACAAAGGTATAAATTCAGCTGTCAGAGTTCACAGACGTAACTATTGTTTTATGCTGGTTAATATTTCATGAATTAGCCGAGCAGCTAGCAGACTCTTTTCCTTCACTCATAGTTTAACAGATCACATCTATTATTTACACTTTGTCTCACTGTTGGTTTCAGTCTCTGCGTCTCCTGACAGAACAGCTCGGTTTAATTTCAGTCTGCATGCACGTTTTTCAGCTGAACATTGTTGAAACAGCCGCTGATGTTGCTGCAGTCAGAAGTTAGCAGAGTGAGATGTCGTCCAGGCAGGGGCGTCATGTCTCATCTCCAAAACTGAAAATATTTCCACAGATAAATCCACTGATTTATTCCTGAGTGAATAACGTTATCCTCCGTATCTTTCTCTCGCCTGCTGCTGTTTGACGGTGACGCAGAGTTTCAAAATAAAACCTTAAGATTATGATATGGATCGATGTTTTCACTTTGCGTTGATGATATTGGGTCATTGATCATTGAATCGATATATCGATCTGGATCAATGGATCATTACACCTCTACTGAGAGGGTTGAAGAGCAGCGGCTCATTTATTAAAGATCATGTTGAAAAGATCTCTTTGCACCATTTAGTTAAACATCAAAAGCTTAAAGGCATTTAAACAAATGTTTGTGTTATTCTACGTTTTAATATTAAGATTGAAACTTAAAGTGGAAATGATTATCAGTTCCAGATATTGATCTCTTTGATTACTGATAATCTGTATTGTAAAGAAAAAACAGCATCAGTTGATCCCTGTGTAGTAAATGTAAATGTGTAAATACACGTACAGTTTATAAGACTGTGAAAGAAGCTGCTGTTTGTTAAAGCACACTGTGGTAACTGCTACAGGAAGTGAGGACGCCTGCGCCCTCGTAACCCGACCACGACCTTCATTAGGATGTGTGGCAGGAAAAGGAGCCGGTCCCCAGACGGCTGTGTGTCGTGTTAGTTCCTGTAGATTCTCTGCCCTCTCTGGAGGATCTGCTCCGCCATCATATATTTAGCACCTCACTTCAAACCAAAGTGTCTTGCACCTTCGGTTGTAAGCGGCAAAGGGAAAGTAACACTGGAGGCGATGTGCAAAGTCTGTCTCTCATATATGCGTGGCGGCACACAGTGTACTCCAGAATCCCAACGTACACCGTGGAGCTGTAAACACACACAGGAGCGTGTTTGAAGACTTATTTCACAGTGCTCTGTATCCTTCAGGGAGACGAGGTTTCATGCTTGTCACCTGTTTCCTCTGCGACTCCGACCAATATAACAGCTCGTATATATCTTTACTGCTCTGAGAGCCTGTATCAGTAACACACATCTAAAAATATGAGCATTTGAAGAAGAGTCATGACACTAAATATTTATTCCATCAGTGCAGCTCTCAAGTGTTTAACCGGATTACAGACATTTCAGTTGCATAAAAAAACAACTAATTGATGCCGACTTCACTTTATGACACAGCAGAAATGATGAGTCAGTCTTTCTTTGCAGATTTCTTTCAGACTGTATTTTCACAGTTCTGCTTCACAGATATTAATGAGGAGATTTTATTCTGCTCAGTTTCAGGGTCAAACTTATTTAAGGTTTCTACCAGAACACGTTGACATGCTTTAATGTTTGATCTGGAACACCTGGATTCTCCTTCTGTCTGAGACCAGCATGTTTTAGCACCTGTCTCTTTAAGCCCCGCCCAGTCTGCTCTGATTGGTCAGCATTTCCTGGTCTTCTGTATGTGTGCTCTTGGTGTATAGAGAGCTGCAGGAATGAGTCCTAACACTTGGAAATGAGTTGGCATGTTAGCACTTCCTGTTCCCTCACTGTCTTGACGTCAGTTTGTTTTTGGTTCGATGTCTGAAATATGGTCTGTGTTAACACGAGCTGAAGAGACTAGTCATGTTCTACGACATAAAATACATCAGTCAGTACCTCACCCCTGAATCTTAATGTGCCTTATAAAGACGGTTGCTAACAGGTGGCTAAATGAGACTTCAGAACGTCATCACGCCGAACACAACTTTACAGCTTCATTGTGGTGGCGACATTAAGGTTACGTTAGCGTTAGCTTTGTACTTCTGCTGATTGAATTTAGGCTTCGATAATCATAACGTGCTGTTCGTTAGTGAAGATTATCTGACGCAACAAAACCTGAAGGTTCAGAAACGTTTGTTTGTCACAGAGGGTTTTTTTGTAATAATCCAGACTGATCGGCTTTTAGATCAGTGAACCAGAGCGATGCTGAGTTCAGGGTCGGCCCACAGAGAGACGTCGTCCCTGCTGCTGTCTGTATAGAAGTTTTAAAAGATCGAGCTGTGTGAAGTGTTGTCAGTGTGTCTGTCTCCAACACGCCTGTTATAGTGCAGAGGAAACTGTAGAACGATTCATCAGAACTAGACTTGCACTGATTTATCGGCAGTGCTCGGAATCCGGCCGGTCAGTCTGAAATATGACGATTTAAAACACTGGTCAAATTCCCGGCGCACCACTTGATTGACATGGTGTAACAGCACACACACGCACATTTGCAACTCACCTGCTTACTGGCGGGTGCGTCCTGAAGACCTGTGTGAATTTTCCACAGGAGATATTTATTCTTTTTTGTCTATTAAAGAAATTACCCACAAATGCTATACACCAAGAATTATTATTTTATTTATCCATGTGTTTATTTATGTATGCCTTTTTTACTTATTTATTTTAATACAGTACCTGAAGTTATATTTGAGCAAAAAGGAAAATGTTTCTGAACCTGTGTCACTGTTTGTGTTTGTTTGATTATTGAAAGCTGGTTGTGTCTTGGTTAAAATGTTCTAATAAAGCAAAGATAGAAAATATTGCAATATCTTGTGTGCTGTAAAGTGGTTTGAAAAAAAATGAAATCGGAATCTGCCATCCAAACACTCTGCAAATCGGAAATCGGTATCGGCCCAAAAAAACTGTAATCGGTGCAAGTCTAGTCAGAACAGATCTGCTGTGTGATTGCGGTTCGACAGTGACATCATCGCTCCACATATAGTTATATTATCAATGGCAAAGTATTCGTCACTCCCGCACTGCTCTTACACTCTAATTTAATCACTTTACATGTAATACCAGCACTGTTAACCACCTAAATCATCATCATCATCATCACCATCATCATCATCATCATCATCTCACCTGTAGTAACAGCTCTGTGTCGTCGTCCTCATTTCACTGCTGTGTTTTATTGTTACACTAATATTCTCTGTCCCTGTGTGTATCAGTGTGTTCGGATGTGTTGAGTAATAAGATACTGGGTGTCTTAATTAACCTCAGGATTAATGAAGTGTCTATCTGTTGACTGACCCACCAACCTACCCACCGACCCACAGATGCACCGACCCACTGACCCACAACAAACCCACCCACTCACTGACCCACCTAAGAAACCATTTAGCTGCAGAAACTCCTTGTTGAACCGTCTGTGGACATTTGACCATAAAGTTTTAGCTGCAAATTCAATATTTCTCCTTCCTGTTGGACAGTAAAGTTCAGGGGCAGTTCACACTCTAATTAATTTATAGATTCAGAGTGCCAAAGCTGATCATTAGTCCCTTCACATATATTGATATTTTATTAATGCCTCAGTAAAGTTCATCAGTGTGTCAGATATCAGGCGTCAGGAGTGAGATGTGTACTTTATCGTGAACATACGATCAGCTGTGACGTCGTCAGGACAACAACTGTTCCTCCACTTCCTGTGAACGTTAGTAAAGCCCAGAGCAGCGCTCCAGCCGCACAGATCACAGAGTGATGGTTAATGAAGTCAGGTTTGTTCAGCTTCCTGAGATATTTTGTTCTTGACTTTAGTTTGAATGAGTGTGTGAGAGGAAACAGGCGGTCTGCACACTCATTAAGTTTTACAACAGGTAATAAAAATCATTACTCTTTATTATTGTGTTGTTCTTCTGATGCTAAGGTGCTGAAATGCAGCTCCAGCCGTGATGATCAGTTTCTGGGAGTGATGTGTCGTGGACACAAAGCGCTGTGTGGACGTTCTCCAGTCATACGCACTAATTGTGATCTGCACACCTGCTGATAATCACACTAATGACCAGAGGCTCCTCGCTCCCCCGAGCTTCTCTGAGTACAAACTGCCAGTAACCATTAACTGATACCAGATGATAATAATAATGATTGGAGTAAATTGGCGGTGGGAAACAGGATGTTCTCGTCTGGTTACAGAGGCGCAGTGTGCAGATTATTCTGCTTTAATACAGGTGTGTTTTTATATAATCATCTTGTGCACAGTGGCTATAGAGCCACCACACAGGACGGGAAATGTTGTTCAGACTGATGAACTTTAAAGTCGTCATTTCAAACGCTGCACTCTGGTGTGAAACAAACCTGGTTCTCTTTTACAGCATGATGATGGAGCTTTGTCTGGTGTGCATGCACGAGTGCTGCAGTCACGTGTTATGACTCTGTGTTTTAGACGTGTGAGACGATTCTTATTGAAAATGTGTTTTCTTTGTTATCCATCATTTCTGTGTCCAGGAGTTTTTGGGGTTCATACTGATCGCAGGCCCCAAATTGCATCCAGCCAAAATTGCATTTTGGCAGACGTTGTAATGTCAGTAAATATTGTTTTGTTGTCCAGAGAATCGATGTGATATCATATGGTGATGGAACTAGTGACACTAACGTACCTTTCAGTCTGGTTAGCTCCTGTTGGCAGCTGAATGTGAGGGCACAGCCATGCAGCGGCTCTCTCACTCTTCAGTTCAGGTTTGAGTTGGTGACTCACATATGTTACTGTGCTACTGAGTTAGCTGCTAATGAGGGTGTGTTGCTTCCAGGCCTCCAGGAAGTGTGACAGGCTTTGAAGCTGATTTTCATAGAGGCTGCACAACTGCAGGGTCGTCACACGACGCCCCGCAGCCCAAAAAGATTTTTTCCTATAGACTTTGTGAAAGAGATGTCTGTAAATCTGTGGATACATTTTTTTGAGCATCATCAAGAGCTGCAGGATTAAATCTTTTTATCCCCGTTCAAGTGCACTAAAGCACTAAACAGGAAGTAGCCGGCACGAGCAGCAGAAGTAAACGGGCAGTAGTCGGCACTTGTAGCACTTTTCTGGTCCTTGCTTTTTACACTACATGTCACATTCACACACTGTACATGATGCGGCGTGCGACTCAGAAACTATTCACACACTCACACAGCGATGGATCAGCCATCAGGAGCAGTTTGGGGTTCAGTATCTGAATAAGAACACTTTGACATGCAGGCTGGAGGAGCCAGGGATCAAACCGCTGATCTTCTGATCAGTGGATCACCCACTTTACCATCTGAGCCACATCTGCCTACGAAGTCTTTCGTGCACCTGCTCTGTGGCCCGCTCAGTGTGGAAGCAGCACCGATTATCCGGGTCATTTTATACACAGTTGAGCCATTTTGGTTTCGTGCAGCTTTCATAGGACTGAACGAAGCCCCGCCTCCTCGCTGTATCCAGGTCTCCTTATACATCCATGGTTGAGTCATTCAGAATCGACTGGCTGGTTAATAATCACATTTTTCTTTGGTGTGACGAACTCATTTCACACATTTATTTGTTCTTTACTTGGACTTTAATATTTTTCACGACACTGACTTTCAGAGATTTCTGCTGTTTTTAGTCTCTCAATGAGAAACAGTGACGTTTCCTTCATTCAGCGTCTCTGCTGTGTTTCTGCCTCGCTCTCAGACCTCACATGGCTCATCCCATGGGGGGGGGGGTTTCAGTCATGTTGTATTGATTCACATGTTAATACCCCCCCCCCCCCCCCCTCCCCTCCACAGAGCCTCTGTTAGTCTTGTGTTTTCACAGCAGCCAAACTCGCGGTGATAACTGAGCGTTATCGCTCCTCCCACCCTCTGAACTCTGCTGACCCGTCGTCCTGCCGTGGGAAAAGCATTTGTGGGATAAACAATCCATTGAAATGTCACCAGATTCCACGGAGTCCCAGAGAGCGGCGTCCCCAAGCCGCAGGGACCGCCATGTTGACATTAGACATTAAGCAGCATTTCATTTCATATTATTGTGTGACAACAACATGGTACAACTGCAGCTCAGAGAAATGCCATTCTGAAGCGGCGTGCTGTGAAGCGTGTCGTATTGATATGATATAGTGTAGATGACAGGCCGACTGTACGAGCAGCTGCACACGGCACTGTGTGGCCTTGTGTCAGCAGCACAAGTTTAAATCAGGATGTGAATGTCACAGTGATGGCGACACAAAGACTCCCGACAGCCTCTGATTTGCAGCTCAGCCTCTGCTGACAAATTTACTCTCACATTTAACGAGACCTCAACACACGCAGGACAAAATCACAATTTTATTTTCTGTGCTGAGTGCGTGAGGCTCAGGTCACGTCGCTGGTGAACAAAAGTTGTGTTTGCGTCTGGTTCTGCATCCTGATTGGATGTCGTAAAGAGGGAATATAATTTTCTCCTGAAGTAGTTTTCATATTGGTTGATGTGTGAATCACACACAGTTTCCTGTCTGACTCCTGACGAGCTGTGACCCAGTTCTGAAGAAATACTGAACCCTGACTTTCTCCTGATGGCCACACGCACACAGACAACATGATGGTGCAACAGAGCAAAGTCTCAGCTTTCTGTTGCCAAAAGAATAAAGAATAAATGCTTCAGTTCTTATAGTCGTTACTTTTACATGGATTTTAAACTGGATGCTGAAAACAGTGACGCCACACGGCCGCCTGCAGGAGCTCCGTTTTCAGAGGGTTCAGTCTTTGTCTCGTCTTGATGTTCCAACAAAATCAAACATGTTGAATATAATTGTTCAGCCAACCAGTAGCTGCGCTCCTCACAGCAAACAGGAAGCAGCAAATCGTGTGTAAGTAAACATGAAGGGGAGGAGCAACAACATGAACAAGTGTCTTCTCTGTTCTGTGGAAGAAGAGGAGAAACAAGAGTCAGTGTTTAAATGAGGGTGTTTCTGATCCACCAACCAGCTCCTATTTTAGTCAGAAATCTTTTGGAATGGATGTCGTCTCGCTCTCACAGACTCCTCCCACTAAAATATCTCAGAGAACCAGCAGAGGCTGGTGCAGAGCTGAGGAGACAAAATCAAAAACGTAAAGTTTGTACACAGATACAGTTTCTGTTTATCAGAAGAACCTCAAAAAGTCTTAAAGTCTAAAAGTTTTACAATCTCTTCAATCAACTTTCAAAAGAGCTCAAAACAGGATTTTATGAATCAGTTTTTCTTGTTGTTGCATTTTAAAATCCAATCATTCCTAACATCTATTTTCCTTGAAAGATTCCCCAGCTGCCTCTCACATTAACGTCACACAGACCTTTGCTCTCATCACTGTCCACAGATGAACCGTATGTATTCAGGAGCCCCTCTGGTGCCGACAGACACTCAGAAACTTCCCAGCAGGCCGTGCTGTCCCAGTGCACAGTTTCCTCTCTCACACACTCAGGTGTCCTGTTTTTTTCAGCGTGAGCGTCTGCCCCACAAAATGTCTGCACGTGGCCCCACAACAACATGCTTTTGTCCCTAAAAGGAAATAACAGAAACATTCAGTCAGACTCAAACTGCAGATTCAGTCAGTCACACTTCACAAAGAGAAAATGTTTTCCAAAGATTGAATTTTCATCATTTAGTTTTGAAGATGTTTTTGTGAAGCAGCTGAAACTGTAGTTTTTCTTTGTGCACGACAGAAAAGAATTTATCAGCAGCTCCATCTGAACTCAAGTGTTTCCTTCAGTCTGCACACGGACACTTTGGAAGAGTGTACATTAGTGTGTCACCTTCCTGTCGTGAACACACCACAGACCCAAACCTGCTGACAATCAGTGTGTATTATGAAACTGGGACACAGCTAAAAACTAATGGTGCATTCAAATGCTCAATGTCAAGTCGTAAAGCTCTCAAACGGCCAATAAAACAAATATCTGTGGGAAAATGCAGAGCAGAGATTTCTGTCTTTGTCTGGTCTCTACCTGCAACAGAAGGCTGCACAGTGTTTGTGATCTGCCTCTGAGACGGGACCCATCAGGACGGGTCAGTCCAAAACATGTGCACTGAGAGGAGGACGCTGCCCTTGAGTCAGAACACACCTATTATCACTTAATACCTGCTAACGTTGGAGGAGTGAGAAGAAAAGGATTAAGAGCTGTTTACAGCCTCCTTCAGTTTCCATGTTTGAGGGCTGAGGATTCAAAAGAGCAGCTTTTAACACTGTGGACTCAGTGAGCTCAGGTCCAGTCTGCTGTCAGGATAATCATGTGTGCAGACGGCAGGAGGGAGCTGGTGGTGAGTGTGTTTCCTCCGGCGTTACTGGCACACTCTTCATCACTCATGCAGTCATCTGCTGCAGTGAGACAGAGACACAGGCTGTCCCCGTGTGAAGGCCTCGTATGAACAACTTAATCCAAGTAAGACCTGAACTGAAGGTGCTGTCATTACCTGCACTACTTCTGTGCATGTAAATGTATCACAGAGCTCCTCCCCTCTCGCTTTTTAACCTCCTGTTCGATCACACTGTTTTGTTCTTGTGAAGCAGACACAGTAATTATTCTGTGACCTCGTCTGATTAGAAAGTAAATGTGCTGTAGATGAATCCAGTGCCTGAATGACCGTACGCCGACCTGTGGAACTGATGCTTACTAAACCGTTACCCTGGACGCTGATTGTTTCGCGATGTCACGACACAAAGAGATTCAGTTCACCGTCACAGACGAGGAGAGAAACCACAATTGACGAGGTTCACACACAAACAGCTGTCTCTTACTCGACCCTGTCTCCCCACAAATACAACATGCTAACGTGTTATTAGTTTACGCCTGAAACATTTCCTTTTGCATAAATTAGCCTCGCCACGAGCTGGCTTTACTCACATGAAACCAGCTAAAGGAAATGTTTTTTAATTTACTAACAATGAACAGGAAGTCTGCGTCACTGCGACGTGAAGTTACATCTGTGGGCAGGAGCACGTCAGGCTGCAGCGAAGATCCGAGGCTGACTGATAAACGCTGCTTCACTCCTCTGCTGTCAGCTGCAGTCGTTTGCATGTCCAGCTAAATATCTCATGATGTCATTAATGTCTGAGCGTCACTTGTAGTTTGTAGAATCAGAGGTTATTTCTTAAAAACATCTTGTTCATCCACAGTGTTGGATGGAAACTGGTCCTGATGCAGTCAGAGATCAGGAAACGTTAGTTGCTCCGTCACCTTCAGGGAAGTTTACACGTCCAACAACACAACCAACGTTAGCTACCTGAGTTAGCGCTACGTTAACCGAACACATCAGTTCGTCCACATCCTAAAAGCATTTTTATTTTTAACAGATCAGACGTATAGTACGAGGACCAACTAGTGCTACACTGCCTCTTTATTTGCACGGCTTCTTCATGGATCTTCATCAGGTGACTCACGGCAAAATTTGTTGACTTTAAACTCAATAAAATCCCCAAAGACTTGGTGACCAGGGACGGGTATCGTCAGTGGTCGAATTGAGGGGGGATGAGGGAGGATGCCATCCCTCTGTTAGAAAACTGACCAAAAACCATCCCCCTTGTTAATCTAGAATCTGTGTGTGCAGGTGGAGCTGTGCTGCTAAATCCCGAAACTCAGTTTATTTTATAGTGCTCGAAGACGTGCACCCGCAGTAGAAAGTGAAAGTTGAAACCGCTTGCACTTGGTGGAACCAAAAAACACATGTGCGCGAGACGGGAGCATGTTATAGCTGAACGCACACTCACTCACGCACTCAGTTGATGCTTTCATTGGCAGCATGACCACACCAAGAAAAAAGTTTGACCTTCGTGATTATTTTAAAAAGAACGGGTGAGAAGCTTGGGTCTGACTCATGCCCAGACAATTTAAGTGACATGATTTCTCACACAAAACTTGAATGTTGCAGACTGGCTATTTCCACAGAAATGCCTTATCTAGCTATGCTACTGTTAGCCTAGGCTATTTTGTGATAGAGCTAACGTTCAGCTAGCCAAAGTGAAGTGAACTCGGACAGCTAGCTAGCTAACTGCAAACTTTACCTGCTTTTCTGTACATGCTTTGGTGACACCTGGTTATGTAGGGCAAAGCTTTATATATTTGGAGTAGAAAAATAATATTGGTTTCATTTGTTGTTTGATAGTCAGTGAAGCACTTTGGTTCACATATGGGGTGATTGTACTGTATAACTAAAGTACATTTACAACTAGTGATATGTTGGTGAGATGATTACCAGTGACTGAAGGGTGTTTGTGAGACAAAAATAAATTCACTCTGCTGCATAAAAAGGTGTATTTACTCATTACTTGAATACACAGGACAGTTGTAGAATTATAAATATAGTTATGGTTAAGGCGTCCTGCAATAATGTCCTTTGGGAGTTGTACATTTTGTGAAAGTTGTTGTGGGCATGATGTGTGCACGCAAAAAAAATCAAAGCTACGTTGCATCCCCCTTGTTAGAAATTAACAATTCGTCCACTTTAAGGTTGTAACGATACTACGGCTCTCACTGATGCTGCTGATCGATCTGGTACTGTAACGGTGCTCTCATCGGCTCTTTGGGGGGTTTTAAGACAAAAAAAAAAAACACATGAAGACCAGAATTCGCATTGCTTTATTTTCTGTGTGTGTTAGTTCAGTATATAAATGAACATTCTGCTTCAGCGTTGTTTCAAATTCGGTTTTCAGTTTTATTTCTAAAGCCCAATATGACAGTTTGTCTCAGAGGCTTTACAGACGGCATCACTCTGATGCACTTTCATCAGATGTTTCAAACAGCAATTTGGCCCCGGGGCCCGTTTAACACTGGGGTTCAGTACCTATCCCTCCTGGTGACTTCACTCGGACTTGAGCCTCTTGACTTGATCATTTTTTTATACCATACCCCCAAAACACAAAGATGAAAAAGTATGTTATGTAAAAAATGTGCCATGACTCAATTAACGTTCCTTCAGTTTCTGATTCTCCTCATGTTAATGTTTTTATTTCATTTAGACATAAAACATAAACAATATCACTTCAGAGGAAGAGTGACCTCACAGGAAATGTCTTTAAAGTTGGGAAGTTTGTGACGTTTTCCAATATGAGATGAGTTAATTCAACCAGACAGAAACACTCAAAATTCAAAAGTCGTACAAACAAATAACAAATATAAAACTTAGAAAGCATTAATAGTTTTTAATATTTAATCATTAGTCTGTCGTCATGATGGCATTACATTTGGTGAAGGCTGCAGTTTGACTTGCTGAGGACTTGTACCTCAAATATTAGGACTCTGGACTCACTTGTTTTACTCAGCTTGCCTGTTCAGAGTCGGTCTGTTTCAGGAGCATTACTCCTTACACATTAGTCGGGTTTCCATCCACCTATTTTTATTTGCATTTTCAACAATTGCGAAAAGAAACTTGAATGGAAACGCCAGAAATTCGAAAAAGGGCCGAAATATCGCAAAAAAGTTTTTACGCTTGGAGGAGGTGGAAAAGTCAGTGTATCGATATTAGGAAAATGCGACTTTTGGCAATGGAAACAGATTTAGCGAATAAACAATGACGTAGGCTACCGAATCCTACTTCTACTTCACACACACACCTGTGTGAACTTAGAGAGAGGTAATTACTCCAGTGTCAGGTGAGTGTAGGCTATTTCACAACTTACCTGAATAGACTGGATGTGTTGAATACCGCTGCATCATGTGCGCTGCCTGGTGTACCAACACAGACATCACGGCATTATGTAGGCTACGCTGACAACGCTGATATGAGTGTGATGAGAGCTCTCGCAATAGCCAAGAAGTTCCCAAGGAATCTCTCCATCTCGTCGTAGTCATGGATGTGCCGGTAATTGTTTACATCAGTTGTGGACATGAGACGCTCTCAATGACGTCATCTCACGGCGCCCTCTTCTTCTACGGGTGTTCTTTTGCATTTTATTTTTCATGAGAAGCGCCACCTTCTGCTCGACCTGTTGACTCCCAATACTCGCAAAACAATAATGAATGGAAACGTGCATAAATTCGCATTTTCTTTTGCGCATTTTCACAAAATTCGCTTAAAATTTGCGATACATTTGGATGGAAACCCAGCTACTGATATGTATTGAACCTACTGAATAATCTGAGCTGCCTTCAGTTTATCGTCTCGTCAGTGTGTTAAAAGTCTTGCTGGACTGAATGCTTTGTGGCCACGGGCCCTCTCAGCCTGTTTCAGCCTGGTACATGATGTTAATGAGAAAATAACCAACAACAGAGCTGCATGACTTCCCAACATGCAGCCTGATTCCTGAAGCAACATCTCCTTTGACTTTGGTGCACTGTGTGTGTGTCGTCCTTGAAGTGAGTTCCTCTTCCTCGGTACCGTCTCCGCCTGGCTGCAGCTTCGTCGCCCTGAGCGTCTCTGAGTGGTCGGGGGTTGAGCTAGTTTCATCTGAGGTCACCTCGCCTCCATCCCGGGCTGCAGTTCCTCAGAGAGACCGTTGGATCCTGCGAAGAGCTGCCCTGCAGTTTTGATTAGTGCTGGCTCCGCCTCCACATCGTCTCCTGGAGGCGAGTGAACAAACCGTCAAAATAAAAGCACCGTCGTCTGAGAATGGCAACAATGAATATCATCAGAGAGGCGTGGACAGACTGTGAGAGCGAGAACAGAAAGAGTGTGTTTTTTTCTCCACTGTAACCCTGAAGCGACAACCCTGATCGAAGCGGTGACCTTAATACAGACACTTCATAAAGCTGAGGAGCCCACGGGTGGATTTTAAGCTGCAGGACTATTTCTAAATGCCACGCTAAGGTGCCAGTCAGACTTACAGCTTTGAAAATCAGCTGAATTGCTATTTGTGGAGGATAATAAGCTGTCATCACCTGGTGCTCTGCTGAATTCTCTCAGAGCGGGGACTAAAAAAAGATCAGTAATTCAGTATAAAACTTTGTGTTTTACAAGCTTTACTGTTTTTAAAGCTGCAGGGAGAGGACAGGGAACAGTAGGAGACTGTGCTCGCTGCAAGTCATCATCACCCAGCTGTAATTACCAGCTTTAACACAGACAGTAGCAGGAGGCTCTCATTGTTACTGGGAAAGAGGTTTGAACCCAACAAGCTCGTGTTGGAGAGAGAACCGAGAGAAGCTGCAAGGTTTTATCTGTTCCTGGGTGAGGAGTCAGCAGCTGAGGTGGAGACAGCATCCAAACAACAGATCCTCTTCTCTCTGTTTCTTCACCTTCTCTCTGTTTCTTCACCTTCTCTTACTCTCCTGCAGCGTAAACATGGACGCCGCTGCTCTAACTCTCTCCTCTCTAAACATTATGTTGTAGACAGATAATTAGCTTTTGAAATATTCATTCAGATTACGTTTTGCTTCTTAATCAATATAACACAGATGGTTTAAAGGCCCAGACACACCACACAGACTGTTGTGTTGTCTAACGTCACCTGTGTCTCGACCAGTGAGAAGCACACTAACACACCACAGAGACGACAGCCAATCAGCTCGTCCGTTCTGCTCCTGCTGAGAGGAAATAAGTCTCCACAGCAGCAGACGGTGGTCGTCTGTATTCATCATTGAGAAAGGGAAACAAAATTGCCCATTACACAGTCCAGTTGTGAAAATTTGTTAGTGTGTGTGAGTGTGTGTGTGAGACTGGATTCAGGATGTATTAAACAGTCTTGTTGCCGTGGGGACGAAGGATCTCCTGAATAAAGTATTCACTGCCAACATGTCCTGATAACTAAAGCAACTGTTTAAAGCAACTACGATTAATAGTTGTAACACTTAACATGGTGTGACAGTGTCTCAGAGGTGGAGTGAGTCGTCCACTAATCTGAAGATCAGTGGTTCGATCCCGGCTCCTCTGGTCGTCATGTTGAAGTATCCTTGGGCACGATAGTGACCTCCAAACTGCTCCTGATGGCTGCTCCATTGGTGTGAGGGTCTAAGAACTGAGCACCTTGTACATTAGCCGCGGCCACCAGTGTGTGAACGTGTGAATGTGACTCGTAGTGTTAAAGTGCTTTAAGTGGTTGGAAGACTAGAGAGGTGCTGAACAAGTGCAGTCTGTTTCTAACAGTGTGTTTAATGACAACGTGCTGCTGCTGTTTACTAACCTGTTTTCCAGTTTGTCTGTGACATAAACATTAAAAACATAAAGGCAGCTCGTCTGCTGCAGAGCCGTGTGCACAGCTCTGGTCTGCTGCCAGTGGGAAAAGACTGTCGCCTATTTTTAGTGGGTTTCACCACAGTTAAAAAAACCTGGATTTATGCACAAATTGTAGTGGAAAAAAGGCTGAAAGTGTTTGATGGGAAATTGATGATGATCACCTCTGTAGTGAACAACTTTATAGGCTACTGTTTTGCGAGCTTTTCCAACAAGTGATGCGACGACCTCACGAGAGCTGACGTGCATCAGGCACACGACACTCTGCGTGACGCAGGATGTTAGGCTCCGCCCCCCGGCTCTAAGTCCTTATCTCATGATACAAAACTCAAAGTGCACTGCTCTGCCCTGATTAATGAGCTCCTGCCGTCTCTGTGTCGGGCCGTTATGTAAGTCATTACTCTGCACCCCGGGGACAAATATCTGAGTGTGTAATATTCATCTCAACCTTTTGTTTTTATATTCATATCATGTTTTAATCTTGTTTCCTGCACTTTTAATCACTTCATCCTGTCTCTTATTATCCGTCCTGTGAAACTTGTCTTAAAGATGCAACATTTTCAGTTGTCCTGTTCGTCGTCGCTGTAATTCTGTTTCTGGTCACATTATTATTATGTTCACAGCTCATGGAGAACACACACACACACACACACACACACACACATGTAACTCTGACTGTGTTTCGTCCTCTGTCCTGATAAACTGACGACCAACAATCAGCCTCCATCAGAGGTTTTATTCACAGTCACAGACGACATGACGTATGCTGCACACGACTCCGTCTGTGCTTCTTAAAATCCTAAAATACAAATAGGTGGAGAGCAAAGCAGCCGGTGACGTATCCCAGCTCTGAGCTCCGTTCCTCTGCTTATCTATTAAGTAAATTAGATGCCAATGGTAAATAGTTTTACTTTACGGATGACAAATGACCTCCGTGTGCGGGTCCTTTACAGAGCCACTGCGCTGGGTAACACAGGATGATAAAGGAGGCTGTTCTTGAACAGAGCCCAGCTTCTAAATGGCCAGCCTGGTCGAGTGCATCATTCCCATGTCAGGGAACAAACAAATAAGATGAAGTGCTCTCTCAAAGTCAGTGGAAAGGACAACCACACTGGCTCCCAACAAACAATGATAGATGAGCAATACATGATGGTGTGGGCCGGGAACGGGGGGAGCGTTCAATTAGTACAAGGAGAAATGGCAGTTTAACGGTACGGCGAGAGAAGCTGGCAGGCATTAAGAAACGCCAAATTGAAAACGCATACATCTCAGATAGCTGACAGCCTCATTCCCTTTCCCAAATTGGTCACAAATTTATGATTTTCCATAATTGTTCATGTTTTGACACCTCATATTTCAATCTGGGAAATGAATGAGAGAAAAGTACGCTCGGGGGATTTCTAAAAAAAAGAGTTTAGGGTGCTCCCATGTGAGAAACTTACTCTAAATGCTAAAAGGGTGAAGAGAGCGGCACACTCCTCTCTCTCACCTCTCAACTTTGCCACCGTGCTCCAGGATTTGTGGCACACTGGAGGCTGTGCGCCAAGCTATTGTGAAGAGTTACACCTTGAAAAGCACTCTGAGCCGGACTCATGAATATTTATACACTGATTAGGTGCCCTGATTTATCAGGCTGCGACAGAAAGGAATGATGGGTCTTAAGGAGTTGAGGCACGCACAGAGACAAAGGTATGGCTCTGTTAATGCAGATCCTACACTCCACATAATAGGCTGTCCATTAAGGAAGACTGCTGGCTCCTCACAAAGCTTCCCACTTCAATTCTGGGGTTTTTGGTTCATTGGCAGTGTGATAACATATAAGAGCTGTGTCATCATAAATACTGCAGTGTGTTACCATGACGTCAGCGCTGAAGCTGAGTGAAATGAACAACGGGCTCTGCAGCTTCCTTTGTTTGTGTTCACACAGTTTTCAGAGACCAGGATGGAAAATATTGAACTTTAATGATGTCGTGTTTTTAGAGCTGTTTCTGTTTGACTTTACGCTGCTGACTGGACTCATGAAGAAATGTTGTACGTGTCTGTAAACCATGAGTACGTTATATTTGTACGTTTTATACTGATCATATCGATGGTACTAACGTGACGTAGTGTTTGAGCTGATATTGTCATCAGGAGGTGGAGGGAATGGTGGATGGTTTGACACCTTGGAGAGAGGCCTGCCAGCCAAGAGACCAGGATAGTGCCACAAAAGGCGGTTGTCTTTTATGGAGTCATCTCTGGGTTTCCAATCAGGATAGTGACACAAAAGGCGGTTTTGTTTCACCAAGACATGGCTGTGTTTCCTGCTGGGATACTGCCAAAAAAAAGCTGGTTTGTTTTAGCAAGACATTGATGCATTCCTGCAGGGATAGTACCACGAAAGGTGCTTGTTTATTTACCGACACATGGCTGCGTTTCCTGCCGGGATAGTGCCATTAAAGGTGGTTGTCGTTGACATGCATCTCTTTCCCAGTGAAGGTCTAAGGGAGAAAGTCTTTTTGGACTCCATGGCATCACATGACAGACCGCGGTTATTGCAGTACCACTGTTTGGCCATTATGGAACTTGGCTTCAAAGCCCGGGGCACTTCCTGTGGGCCTGGTCTTAACATGAGACTGCAAAGACAGGAAGTACAAACATGGATTGGTTAAACAGAGTGTCATACCCAGACAGCAGCTGTAGGGTTAATAGTTCACTGCTTCTGGTGTTCATGGTGATGAAATGGTATGTTTAGTGCGCATGCGCCCGCGCGTGCAGCCTGTTGCAGTCGCTCCTGCTTGTTTTCTCGGTTTTCTTACTTTTTTGCTTTATTAAGTTTGGTATTTGTGCTGGCTTTTTGAGATTGTCATTTTGAAACTGCGC